>NC_135815.1:59558203-59823319 GCF_964213995.1 Mustelus asterias
TACATGGAAGAATGATAATCATGGGGTGATTTTCCGTGCCTGATGCAGATCGTGCCGATCCTGGAAAACAGCATGCAGGCGAAAAAATACGTTTTGCGTCCAGCGCCAAACAGTTTGCACTCGTTCCAGTCCTTTTCTAATGGTGCAAACCGGATCTCGCCCAGAAATGGTGTGAGGCTGATTAGCATATTTAAGGTTGCAATTAAATATGCACAGCTCGTTCGAGGCCAGATTCCCCCCAGCTCCTGGGACCTTCTAATCTTTGGGTGCAGCCAAGAATCCAGCGAGGCCACGCCGGGGAGAAGCTCGAAAGTCATTGAAGCCACCGTGTGGTCGGGGACATGGTTGGCCTGTGCCCACTAGTCACATTGGCAATTCCAGTTGGGCATTGCCAGTATGCCAGGAGCAGTGCCAAGGGGGTGGGGCCAATGCAGGGGGCTGGTGCAGGATGAAGGGAGCCATATTAAGGGTCATGAAAGGGGACCCATTGGGAGGGCCCCAAAGCCCCAATGTCAGCGAGGAGGGTGGAAAAACATGCCACTGATGAAGGATGGGGGGGGGATGCATTCCTGATGTCCCTGGGGGAAGAGGAGGGGAGAGGAGGAGGGGGGAGAGGAGGAGGGGGGAGGAGGAGGAGGAGGAGGGGGGAGGAGGAGGAGGGGGAGGGGGGGGATTGGGAGGGGGAGGGGGGGATTGGGAGGGGGAGGGGGGGGATTGGGAGGGGGAGGGGGGGATTGGGAGGGGGAGGGGGGGGATTGGGAGGGGGAGGGGGGATTGGGAGGGGGAGGGGGGGATTGGGAGGGGGAGGGGGGGGATTGGGAGGGGGAGGGGGGGGATTGGGAGGGGGAGGGGGGGGATTGGGAGGGGGAGGGGGGGGATTGGGAGGGGGAGGGGGGGATTGGGAGGGGGAGGGGGGGATTGGGAGGGGGAGGAGGGGGATTGGGAGGGGGAGGGGGGGATTGGGAGGGGGAGGGGGGGGATTGGGAGGGGGAGGGGGGGATTGGGAGGGGGAGGGGGGGATTGGGAGGGGGAGGGGGGGATTGGGAGGGGGAGGGGGGGATTGGGAGGGGGAGGGGGGGATTGGGAGGGGGAGGGGGGGATTGGGAGGGGGGGATTGGGGAGGGGAGGGGGGGATTGGGAGGGGAGGGGGGGGGGGAGTGGGAGGTCTCCCAGTACACTATGAGATTAGGGCACCCTTCCAAAACAGCACCAAAGCCCTTTGCAGTCCAGCTCACTGGCATTTTAGCCCCACCCCCAGAACTGGCAGGCAACTCACCACTCTCCTAAAAATTGGCTGTGTTCTGAGCATGGGATAATTACCGTCTGGACCGCACCTGACAGACCGGCACAGCTCTAGTTTTCTTGCTGTTTTGTCACTTGTTTTGGGAAAATTCCACATACTGTTAATTTATCAACGCTATTTCTAGTAGGATCATTTGAATCAGTTTCATTGACAATATATCCATTAAGTACTGAAAGAGATTAATTTATGATCTACGTGATGAAATTTTTAAACAGTAAGAGAGATTTCATATTAATTGATCACAAGAGGCTTAATTTTTTTTAAATTCCTGTCTACAAACCTCAATTTTCCATCACATTTATAATTAAACTTACCAAAGTAATTACATGTTACAAAATTCTTCATTGTAAATAACTATCATTGTATGTTACTCAACCAATTAAATCACTCAATGTGTTTAAAACAAATTCCATCTGATATTTTCTCCTTCAAGGGAATTTATAAATGTCCAATGTATGGCTTTGGACATATTTCAGAATCGAATGATTAAATCTACCCAGTTATTTGCCTTTTGTGACTTCTGATCAAGTTTTTCAACTTCAAGGATTCTGCTTTGCTTAAAATCCTGGGCTATCACAGAATATTACAACTCAAAAGGCGGCCATCATACCTGTGAAAGAGTTATCCACTGAGTCCACTCCCTGCTTTCTTATAGTCCTACTAATTTTTCTCCTTCAAATGTATGTCCATCTTTGAAAGTTGCTAAATTATCTGCTTCCATCATCCTTTCAGGCAGGGCAATAGAATCATAGAATCATAGAATCCCCAGTGTAGATGGAGGCCATTCGGCCCATCGAGTCTACACCGATTACAATCCCACCCAGGCTCTATCCCGTAACCCCACATATTTGCCCCACTAATTCCCCTAACATTAAGGGGCAATTTTAGCATGGCCAACCTCAAACGTACATCTTTGGAGCATAATGGGGAGCATGACAAATCGCTCGGTTAAAAAACAATTTGTATCTACTCTATAAAAATGTTTGATTATTTTGAACATGTCTATTAAATATTCCCATGACCTTCTTACTCTAAAAACAACAATCTCCAGCTTCTCTGGGGAAACAGGCTCGAGCAGCTAAGTGGCCTACTCCTACTTCTGTTCCTAGTTTTTCCACAACACTAAGTCTGGTATCAGTTTAGCAAGTGTTCTCTCCACAGATATAATGCAGATATCACCAGAATGATGCTTAAAAATATGAGTAAGAAGTCTCACAACACCAGGTTAAAGTCCAACAGGTTTATTTGGTAGCAAATACCATAAGCTTTCGGAGCGCTGCTCCTTTGTCAGATGGATTGGAAATGTGCTCTCAAACAGGGCGCAGACACAAAATCAAGTTGCAGAATACTGATTAGAATGCAAATCCCTAAAGCCAGCCAGGTCTTAAAGGTACAGACAATTGTCTAATTTTAATCAGTATTCTGCAACTTGATTTTGTGTCTGTGCCCTGTTTGAGAGCAGATTTCCACTCCATCTGACGAAGGAGCAGCGCTCCGAAAGCTTATGGTATTTGCTACCAAATAAACCTGTTGGACTTTAACCTGGTGTTGTGAGACTTCTTACTGTGTTCACCCCAGTCCAACGCCGGCATCTCCACATCATAAAAATATGAGGACAGGTTGAATAGATTAGACTTGGATTCCACTGAGTACAGAAGATTACTAGATTACCAGAATAAGCAGATCTAACTGAAGTGTTTATTTTAATTGTTTCTCTGCTGATATAGAACATAGAACACTACAGCACAGAACAGGCCCTTTGGCCCACGATGTTGTGCCGAGCTTTGTCTGAAACCCAGATCAAGCTATTTCCTCCCTATCATCCCGAAGTGCTCCATGTGCCTATCCAATAGCTTCTTAAATGTTAACCGGTTGATTTGTTTTTCCTCCTCCACTCTCTTTATTCCGTCTTTATGCTATCCTTTCTGTAAAATTACTTTTATTTGCCCCATCTATTTCTAGCCCATATTTCCTGATTGCTTTTATTTTCCCTGCCTACTCACTGCACCCACTTCTGAGTTTAAATTATTCTTCACTTTCCTATATATTCATTTTGCCTGCTCATTAGTTCCGCCCTGGTCATATAGTCAGTCTTGTGGAATAGTTCCAATCTTCTCTGGATTAATACCAAAGCTCCACTAAATGGAAACGATCTCTCCCAACGGCTCTTTAGCAATATGCAAGAGCAGCCTGATATTCGAGTACGTAGAGAATCAATTTCAACACTCCTCTCAAGAGCAGGTGGGAGGGGCATAAAATCAGGTGGGCATGGTAGGGTCCCTTAAATTAAACATCGAGGGCCTGGCTGTGTATTTATTGGGGGAGAGTCCCTCCGGTTCAGGCACCCTAAGCCCAATGGAGGGTGCATCAAATGTGATCGCTGCCCCAGCTTGTTCCCCATCCAACTTCAGCCTCATAGTTTTCGCACTCTACCCCCACTCTGCCCGACTGGCTCTGGTGAAGCCACCCCAATTCATCTCTGAACCCTGGCTCAAGCCTGGTTGGTTCTGTCTGCGATGGGCACTGCCCACAGTGGTGCTGCTGGGACTGCAGAGCTGTTGGCCATCTGATTGGTCAGTAGCTCTGGATGGCAGGGCATCCTCCCAGTTAGGTATGGAGCCATGCCATTATGGACATGACAACCAAGGTAAACATCTTTCCTGCATTGACCCTGCAGAGCCCTGTTAGAGCTGCTGATGCTTTACATGGATATCCTCACAGTCCTCGGCACCCTCCAGCACAAAAGCCCATTCAACTCTTTCATGTCATGAACTAAGACCCTGGTCCTTCAATGATTTCCAATGTACTTAGGTTGTGAACCTTTTATACAACGTCTATTGACACGCTTGATAAGGAGGCAAGCAGGCCTAATAAATCTCCATCTGAGGTCTGACAAAGGGTTCAGTCAACTGCACACACACCTCTTTAATCCCCTCAAATCCCTCTTGCAGCTAAGGCTTACTTGCCTGTTACCTCTTTACTTGCAGCCTTCACCTGCATGTTAGAACAAAATGAGAAGTCACCAAGGGCATTAATGGTGGCACATGCCCAGCACAGCTTTCTTCAGACATGTAGGGAAGCCTCTAGTTTTCTACTGTTAAGAAGAGTGTAGAGCTTCACTCTCTCAGCCTGAAGTGTTTCTTGTCACTCATGTAACAGGTTCAACTCCCCATGAGTACTCACACTGGGGCAACAGTAGCTGGAGCTGTAATGACCTCGTTGATATATTTTCAGAGGTCATAACCTGGTGAATTGCAAGCAATGGCTTGTAAGATGCCCAGACAACACACTCACAAATGATGGCCAGTGCTTAATCATACATGTGTAGGATTATTGAGTAATCACTATGATGATAATGTGAGAGTACTGAATCTATAGGCGTTCAACATCAGGCTCTAATGGGGGCCCAAATTCCACATCCTTAAATGCCCTCGACCATTGAAACAATTAGCAGCAAGGTGGAATTCAGGAAACATTCAAATAGTACAAGTGAATATATATTTACAAGTGTCCAAACTATGTATAATGCTTGTACACCTGTGTACCTTCAAAATTTCATTTTCTTTCTTTATATTCAAAGTAAGAGGTCTCACAATACCAGGCTAAAGTCCAACAGGTTTATTTGGCAGCACATGCTTTCAGAACACTGCCCCTTCATCAGGTGAGTGGGAGTTGTGTTCACAAACAGGGCATATATAGACACAAACTCAATTTACAAGATAATGGTTGGAATACGAGTCTTTACAGGTAATCAAGTCTTAAAGATACAGACAATGTGAGTGGAGGGAGGGCCAAGCACAACTCCCACTCACCTGATGAAGGGGCAGTGCTCCGAAAGCTTGTGCTGCCAAATAAAGCTGTTGGACTTTAACCTGGTGTTGTGAGACTTCTTACTGTGCTTACCCCAGTTCAATGCCGGCAACTCCATATCATTATATCCAAATGCAGCCCGACATCCACAACTGAGGTGGAGGCAGCCTGCTGACCATTATGCCCTGTTGACTGTGATGGCTTGGCGGGCACCATCTGGTGGCCCGAAGCCTAGATTGTTCCAGCTTGCTAAGGGTCTCCCGCTCAAGTGCAGTTGCATCTTCCTCAGCCTGACCTGCTGGAAGTCTTGGGGTCACTGGAAGAGGGAAGGTTGAGCAGCAGAGCACTCTTGGAGTCTCCTAGAATGAAGCACCCCGGGTGCCTGGCTGGCACTCCTCCGTCCTTTGGGTGTCCAATGGCACCTCTCTGACTCCTTGAGGAGGAGCTGTCCCTTTCTTGTCTTGCCACTGCTGCACTGCACCCATTAGTAGAGTAATGGTGTGCAGGTCTGAGTGCATATCCAGCACCCACTGTGTGTTCTGTTGGACTTAAGGCCCATCAGAGATGTAGAAGGTAACTTGTGTATTGATGCAGAAGATGTGGCAAGGTTCTCAATGAGTACTTTGTTTCTGTCTTCACGAAGAAGAGAGATGATGCAGATATTCTAGTTAAAGAGGGTTGTAAAATATTAGATACAATAAGTATAGTGAGAGAGAAAGGGGCGGCACGGTGGCTAGCACTGCTGTCTCACAACGCCAGGGGTGGTTCCGCCTCGAGTGTCTGTGTGGAGTTTGCACGATCTCCCCGTGCCTGCATGGGTTTCGTCCGAATGCTCCAGTTTCCTCCCACAATCCAAAGATGTGCAGGTTAGGTGGATTAGCCAAACTAAATTGCCCTTTAGTGTCCAAAGATGTGCAGGTTAGGCGAATTGGCCATGTGAACTGATTCTTGGTGTCAGGGGGATTGGCAGGATAAATACATGGAGTTATGGGGATGGGGCGGGATTGTTGTTGGTGTGGGCTTGATGGGCCGAATGGCCGCCTTCTGCAGTGTAGGGATTCTATGATTCTAAGTACTGGAGGCATGGTACCCTTGAAGGTGAATAAATCTTCAGACCCAAATGGATTGTATCCCAGGCTGTTGAAGGCTGTCCGGGAGGATGATCTGAGGATAATTTTTCAATCCTCAGTAGATACAGGTGAAATCCAAGATTTGTTGCCTGTTGTATTTAAAAAGGGTGCAAGGGATAGGCCAGAAGACCAGGCCAGTCAGTCTGTTGTTGGTGGTGGGCAAATTATTAGAACAAACTCTAAGAGACATGATAAACCATCACTTAGAAAGAATTGATCTTGGGTCTGTTATGCAGAGGTGCAACGGGGAGGTCGCTGACTAAGATCTTTCAGTAAGGAGTCTAACAACACCAGGTTAAATCCAACAGGTTTATTTGGTAGCAAACGCCACTAGCTTTCAGAGCGCTGCTCCTTTGTCAGGTGAGTGGGAAATCTGCTCATAAACAGCAAACAGGGCATATAAAGACACAAACTCAATTTACAGAATAATGAATAATGATTGGAGTGCGAGTCTTTACAGCTAATCAAGTCTTAAAGGTACAGACAATATGAGTGGAGAGAGCATTAGCACAGGTTAAAGAGATGTGTATTGTTGCGGCGTTTGCTGTAGAGCTGGTGTATGAGGTTGTATTAACCTGTGCTAATGCTCTCTCCACTCACATTGTCTGTACCTTTAAGACTTGATTAGCTGTAAAGACTCGCATTCCAATCATTATTCAGTAAATTGAGTTTGTGTCTTTATATGCCCAGTTTGCTGTTTATGAGCAGATCTCTCACTCACCTGACGAAGGAGCAGCGCTCCAAAAGCTAGTGGCGTTTGCTACCAAATAAACCTGTTGGACTTTAACCTGGTGTTGTTAGACTCCTTACTGTGTTCACCCCAGTCCAACGCCGGCATCTCCACATTAAGATCTTTCAGCCATAGTGAACTGAGCGGAGGGAAACTGTACAGAATCCCCTCTGGCTGTATGACTCACACTGAATGTACACAGTGAATAACATGCATCACAATTGAATTGAAGAGCCTCAGAGTGCAACTTGATTTTTGTGAAAAACTTACATACCTTTACATCATGTGTAATGATCATTTTATAATGTCTGTAACATTATTGAAGCATCTCAGAGTTCAACACGATGCATGTAAAGAACCTGAATATTTTTACACTGTGTGAGATGGCTGTTTTGAAATGTTTGTAATATTCTTTCAGATATTTTACAAATAAAATATATTTTTGCAAAAGACAAAATTGATCAGGATATCAGCATGGTTTTGTTAGGGGAAGATCGTTTCTTACTAACTTATTTAATGGTTATGGTCCCTCCCATTTATTGTGAGCCTTGTCTTGCAGAAAGACAGAAGGATTGAATGTCATCCTGATGACTACATGGGCAGTTCAGGAATATGCATGCTATGGCCGCTGCCAAGCTCTCCCAGTGATTAACCAGCAGGATGTCCTGCAACTGATACAGATTGGGAGCATAATGAGAGTGCCACACATTCAATGCACATGTCCCATCTACTGGGGAGTGCTGCAATTCAAACCCCTGTCTGACATCCTTGTGCACTCGCACACTTACATTGCCTGATGCTTTTAAGAGTGTCTATTGCAGTGAATAAACTGTGCCATGTAGCCTGGCAGATTGCAGCAGATCCTTCATCCTCTTCCTGCACTTTTGGGTGTTTCTCATGTGGGCCCCACAGGCACTAATCTCTGTTGTAACCTCCATCCAAACCACTGTGGTCTAACAGGAGAGTCTCCTGCAGCCATCCTAGGGAAACAACATGTCCCGCTTTTCCTGGACGGCCTAGATGAGAAGTTGCCGAGAGGCTTCACTAAATCGTGGGGCTGCACATTATCTTCTCTGGAACGTCCTGGTTGATGTAGAGTTTTGAATGACAGCCAGGCTGGATCTCCTGGCCTGCAGTGAATAAATGACTGTCCGAGTCGCTTTAAATATGGTACTTGAACAGACCTTCAATCACATGAGGTAATGGTGGAGACGGTGGCTTCCTGTCCACCCCTATGTCCTGAGATTCACCAAACTCCTCATGGATACATAGGTATTGAGCTGACCAACGCAAGATCAGCCCTCTCCCCCCAGCGCAAATCACTCAGACTTCCGCTCCCACCACCAAACAGACTCCAGAACGGAAGATGCTGGCCAATGTCAGGCAGTTTACCCATTACTGAAAATGGATCCATCTCCTCTTCAATGTCTGGTACTCAATGTTAAATATTTTTCTAACTGGAGTATTGCAAATTGGATAGCTGAGTAAACAGGTTATTTACCTTGTCAGACGTAAATCAGAATTTATGTCTGGGCATTGTCAAAATATTACTGGTTTCACAGAGGCCACACAACCATTGTAATACCTGAAGTCCTCCAACAATTCACATACACAGCAAACAAGGCCCAGAGCATTTTAAAATCTTGGTGCTTTGGCTATTCTACGAGCTCCTATAAAAATCCAACATAAAAATTCTTATAACTTGAAAGTAACTGGATCCCCTTCTACAGGAGGTGAATTATATTGAAAATAACATTCTGCTGTGAAAATATCAAATCAATATGTTCAAAATAGACAATGGAGGTAAATGATCAGAATGGTGGCATCCATTATCTTTTATCTCCTTCAACAGCACCTTCCAAACCCCCAACCTCTACCACCAAGAAGGACAAGGACAGCAGATGCATAGGAACATCATCATCTGCAAGTTACCCTCCAAGCCACACACCATCCTGACTTAGAAATATATCACTGTCCTTTCACTGTCGCTGGGTCAAAATCCTGGAACTCCCTTCCTAACAGTACCGTAGGTGTACCTACACCACATGGACTGCAGCGGTTCAAGAAGGCAGCTCACCACCACCTTCTCAAGGGCAATTAGGGATGGGCAATAAATGCTGAGCCAGTGACACCCACATCCCTTGAAAGAATTTTTTAAATATCAGGAACCAAGCACAGAAAAAGTCAGAATTATCAACACTTACCTCTGCAACCTCTTTTTGAAATGTTAGTGTCATCTGTGTTCTCCCAAAGACAAACGGTCCACTGCGATTTGCAATATTCTCCAACCATTTGATAATGAGAGGTGTTGAGACACTAAACGGAAGGTTCCCAATGATGTGCACATTTGGTGGGCCTATTCATAACATTTAAAAATCATTAATATATAGTAAGTGTTTCAATAAGTCAGTTTCAAGCACATTTAGAAAAGAACATCAGTCAGAAATAGAAATCAGCTAAAGTACAGTCCAATAATAAAAATACACATTTATCCTCTTGCCACTGGCAGATATAATAATTTTAACCAATTACTGACAAGATTGATGTACAACTTCATTTTGTATCTTCCCAGTGGGTAAATAGCTCTTCAAACAGGTTTATAGATTGGAATCCTCTCCTGTCTTTCTAACTACAACATCCCAAAATGATTTCTTAAAATAGAACAGTAGGGCTGTGTCATCACCACTCTCACAATGACAGCTACTGTTGATGGACCCACTGAGCTCATCAACAGATTATTAGTTAGTTAGTTAATGCCTGAAATCGAGGACATCCAGCAACCTCCCGGTAATTAACTAAAAACTTCATCTTAACTGATAGGTGACTACTGAACATCTGTTGAGTTCACATCCTGTCGCTGTGAACCTTTATCCACAAATGTGCTGTGGTACCTAATCAAATACAATTAATATCACCAAAAGGTTTGGCCAGTCACTAGGTGACTCAACGAAAAATCTCTTTCTATGAGATAAGTTTGCTGATTTCTGGGGTGCTTCTCAATAAGGATAAGGCCATGACTGCTTTTCTAGAATGTCTGCGTGTACTTCTTAGAAAGTCAACTGAAAGAAAATAACGTTAATACAAGCTGGATAGCCCTATATTTCCCAAACAAATATAGCCGTGATGTGAGAATGGAAGTCGGAGGTGATAGGAACATTAAACTCCCTCAGAAGACCCAAATCTGCATAAACTAAAAATGAACACTTCTTTCAAAACAAACCTATCTAACAAGCTGCTTATTTTGTTGTTTTTTTCAAACAATAACACATTTTAATAATGGACTTCTCCACTTTCTCAGTTTTGAATTATTTTCCCCCAATTTTATAATTGACATCCGGGTCTATTCACCTTTAGACAGTCCAAACAGAATCCGTTATGCATTTAAATAAAGTCAGTCTAAGTGTATTCATATCACTACTATCTTTATCTGTCATCCATATTTGTTTTTCATCTAAGATTATTATAATGAACAAAATACTTTCTGGGTCCTTTAAATTTGTCCTATAATTTATTTTGAGTTTACAGTTAACTTCAGAAACCTCTTTACACATGTTAATATTTTGTATATGTTTTAGTGCACAAAATTATGTGATGTCCTGTAGTTATGAATGGTGCTTTTTAACTATTGAACACAGCATAATTATGAAATGCAGTGATCATCAGGTGATATAATGTAAAATGTTGAAATCAAATATATTGCCTGCTTACGCTGGAAGTCCTTTGCATTTTTGACATCATTATAATTGCTGAAAATTTAATAACATATCATTAATAGCCCACTACAGCCCCATCTTTGTCACTTTACACAACTTGATTTAATATTTTCATTAATTTTCAAAGTTTCCTCAACAACTCAGCTTGGCCACAAGATGGCACTAAATCTCACTTGAATCCACATTGCCACCACTTCCAGTAGACATGGATTTACTAATCTCAGCCTCTCCCCTGTGATGCCAAGTAGAATTTATCTGCTGTAAAACAAGTAATTTCCAAGGAGGATAGAAGAGGACAAGGTAAAATGCTACAAAGTCACCCTCAGGGCGTGATCTTACCAGCTATTCACGCCCTGCTGCCACTGCAGCGAAGACAGAGAATTTGGCGCACAGCATTTACTGCAGCGGGATGGGAAAATCCTGCCGGCATGAACGGCCATAAGATTCCGGCCGCAGTGTACTGCACTGTCAGTTTTAGCTCAATGGTGGCACTCTCAGAAGCCTATCGGTTTAAATCACACTCCGGAGACATGAGCATATAATCCAGGCTGCTACTTTAGTGTGATGCTGGACTGTTTGATGAAATGCTCTCTCAGATACACGGAAAACATCACAGAAAATGATTTAGAAGAGGACTCCTTGAATCCCTGGACAATATTTATCCTTTCACTAATATTACCATAATGTTGGACTTTGAAAAGCCATTTGGTGAAATGCCATGTAACAGAACATCAGCAAAACTGAAGACAGTAACAGTGTGGATTCCAAATTGGTTGTGAAATAGAGATGAGTGAAGGGTCGGTACAGACTCGATGGGCCAAATGGCCTCCTTCTGTACTTTAGGGATTCTATGATGCTAAGAACTTTTTTTCTGGCTGGAGCGAAGTAAACAGTAGTGTCCACTAGGGGTCAGTATTAGGACCACTGCACTTTTTGATCTTCAAACACTTCATTGTTTGTTAAGGTTCATCGTCATAGAAACCCTACAGTGCAGAAAGAGGCCATTTGGCACCGACCACAATCCCACCCAGGCCCTACCCCCATATCCCTACATATTTACCCACTAATCCCTCTAACCTACGCATCTCAGGACACTAAGGGGCAATTTTAGCATGGCCAATCAACCTAACCCGCACATCTTTGGACTTTGTGAAAGATATTACCCAAGTACAAGTTTGTCTTTCTTTCTTGCTATTGGCTACATCAACAGCAGCACTATAGTCTGTCTGGGAGCAGTTCACCTGCTCACATCAACTGTAGCTGTGATAGTATGTCTGTGTGACAATAGATTATGATGTGGAGATGCCGGCATTGGACTGGGGTAAACACAGTAAGAGTTTTAACAACACCAGGTTAAAGTCCAACAGGTTTATTTGGTAGCACAAGCCACTAGCTTTCGGAGCACTACCCCTTCATCAGGTAAGTGGGAGTTCTGTTCACAAACAGGACATATAAAGACACAAACTCAATTTACAAAATAAAGGTTGGAATGCGAATCTTTACAGATAATCAAGTCTTAAAGGTACAGACAATGTGAGTGGAGAGAGGGTTAAGCACAGGTTAAAGAGATGTGTATTGTTTCCAGCCAGGACAGTTAGTGAGATTTTGCAAGCCCAGACAAGTTGTGGGGGTTACAGGTAGTGTGACATGAACCCAGGATCCCGGTTGAGGCCGTGTGTGGAACTTGGCTATCAATAGATTAACAATAGATTAACTAGAATGATTCTCATTACAGAGAAAACTATAAAGCTCACCTATGGGCAAGAGGCTGCAGTTCTGACTTTAACCTTGACCCTCCCGTGTAATCACAAAGACTCTGTTTACAAATTATCTTCTTCTACCAAATCTGATATGATTACCATAAATGCAAACAGTCACACATTCCTTTCTCCTCCATAACAATGAAACCGGTTAAGTAGTGGTGAAATCGTACTTTAGAAAATTTGGCTGATTACTTGAAGGTTAAAGGTCAGTGGGACTCAGATTCCATATTAACCTGGGTAATTTTTAAGTGGTTTCCTTTTGCAACATTTTTCAATTCCAAAAGCAACATATTTCACTTTTTCTTCTGTTGGGCCTGCTATTAGGGCATAAAATGTTAACTTCAGTTTTATAAATAGTGTAACGTGTTCTTTTATATGTTATCGTTCTGGTCAAGACAATGGCTATTTTTAATGAGGTGAAACCATTCACTGGCTTAAAGCATTTAAGAAATTGAAAGCATTTCCGCAGCATCTGGCATACAACGCACTTAATACATGTCAACAGGAGTGATGTATTCTTTGAAAGTTCATTTCCCTTTTACGTTCCAAGACTCCTTGGCAGATGTTGCAGAAACAGTTTTCAATATCATTTTTGTAAATATGTAAACCGTTTTGAATTATGATGCGAGTCCTATACTTAAAATAATGAACACCAAGTCAACGATTGGTCTGCAGAAAAACTGAATAATTCAATAGCTTAGAGCAATGATATAAAGTGTGACCAGCTAGCATTTAGAATTCACAGCTGACTTTCTTGTCCTTCTATTATGCAATAAAGTTAAAGAACAAATTTTGGGGATAATAAAAATTCTCCAATTAACTAATGTCTGATAATCCATTATTAAACAAACTTACCGTCTTCCCACTTATTTTGAAATTGCTTTGGAAAAACCCTTTCCAGTTTGTGGGTCAGAATATCTCCATGAACGATGCGCATTTTCCCAGGTGCTGCTTCAGCCAGCAACTATATGGGCAAAAAGTTACTATTGTATTACTATTGTCTTGTCTTTTATCCACAGTTTGCAATGTAACTGCTTTTACAGGGCCAGCATTATAATTTCAGGATTTATCAATACAAAAAAGATTACCCTGGTAGGGAGAGATGGAAGCAATTCTACTTTGAAAAAGTCCACATGAATACAATACAACATACAGAAGTAGGAGATGGCAAGGTTTTGTATAAATTTGAGAAGAATGTGGACACTAACATCTTTTGCAGACCCAACATTTGCTCCAAGATAGTGATTACTTTCAAATACCACTGTTTATTTTAGCGACCTGCTCCTAGACCTCAGACAACTTGGACATTGTGTAACTGTATAAACTGAGACAACATCAGCAGACTATTTGAAATACAAACGAGATGGTCTTAAAAAAGCTTAGAATACATTTGTACTGACAGTTTTATCCACTATCCCATCAGATATATTTTTGCAGCAGCTACTTTTGAGTTTGCAAAGTGTGTATAACATACATACACCATACAACACTGCTTCTTTACATTCATTTATTTGATTACCTGTAAACCAGGAATAAATCTGGTATCCTTTTCCACCACAAGTAATTCTGCGATGCCAGCATTGAGAATTGATCGAGTGATGCCACCTGGGCCTGGGCCCACTTCACAGACACAAGAGTTCCTCAAATTCCCAGCCTGCCGCACTATTTTATCTGAAATGAATGTTAAAATTATTATTTACCAGATTGGATCATCAAATTAAATCATATGGGTTGACTTAAAAAACAGATAAAAGAATCAATCACTCCTGGGAGTATATTATGGACCTCTGTAGTGTACTCCAATAAGAGGGAGATAGAAGGGCAAATATGTCAGTAAATTGCTGAGTAGTGCAGAAATAAGGAGGCATTAGTAACAGACTTCAACTAACCAAATATTAGCTGATATAAGACCAGTGTAGAAGACGTAGAGAATGTGAAATTCTTAAAACGAGAACCTTTTCAGCCAATAAGCAGTGAGCCCAACATGAGAAGGGGCAGTTGGGAACTTCAGGACTTTATGAAATAAAGCTGGACATGGAGACGGAATATCAGTGGCAGAGCATTTAGGTGATCCTAATTCAGTTCGATTTTGTTTTGTTAAGGAAAAGGTTAAAGGTAGACCAAGAGTAAAAATTGGGGAATGGCAATTTTTTTTAAGATGAGATGTGTTTCGCCGGGTAAATGTGGGACGGAAGCAACCTGTGATTACAGGAGCAGTGAACAGCAGCAGTGAGTCTGAGTCCCAGAGAGAGTGGCCCAGGGGGAGGAGATGTCAGAAAGCACGGCCCAGGCGGGTGTGAGAGAGAGAGAGGGAGGGCGAGCGAGGCGGCGGGCGAGAGGGAGGGCGAGAGGGAGGTCGAGGGCCGGGGCGGGCGAGGGAAGGGGCGGGCGAGGGGCGGGTCGGGGGAGGGGCGGGTCGGGGGCGGGGCAGGGGGCGGGGTGGGTCGACTGAGGGGCGGGTCGACGGAGGGGCGGGTCGACGGAGGGGCGGGTCGACGGAGGGGCGGGTCGACGGAGGGGCGGGTCGACGGAGGGGCGGGGCGAGGGAGGGGCGGGGCGAGGGAGGGGCGGGGCGAGGGAGGGGCGGGGCGAGGGAGGGGCGGGTCGAGGGAGGGGCGGGTCGAGGGAGGGGCGGGTCGAGGGAGGGGCGGGTCGAGGGAGGGGCGGGTCGAGGGAGGGGCGGGTCGAGGGAGGGGCGGGTCGAGGGAGGGGCGGGTCGAGGGAGGGGCGGGTCGAGGGAGGGGCGGGTCAAGGGAGGGGCGGGGCGAGGCGGGGGCGGGGCGAGGCAGGGGCGGGGCGAGGCAGAGCAGGGGACGGGCGGGGAGGGGTGGGGCGAGTCTGGGGTGGGGTGGGGTGGGGCGAGGGAGGGGAGGGGTGATGGAGGGGAGGGGCAGGTCGAGGGAGGGGCGGGGCGAGGCGAGGGAGAGGTGGGGCGAGGGAGGGGAGGGGCGAGGGAGGGGCGGGTCGAGGGAGGGGCGGGTCAAGGGAGGGGCGGGTCGAGGGAGGGGCGGTCGAGGGAGGGGCGGTCGAGAGAGGGGAGGGGCGAGAGAGGGGAGGGGCGGGAGCGGGGAAGGGTGGGGGGGAGGAACGGTGGGGGAGGGGCTGTGGGAGGGGCGGTGGGGGAGGGGCGGGGGAGGGGCAGGGGAGGGGAGGAGAGGGGAGGGTAAGGGGGCGTGGGAGGGGAGGGGGCGTGGGAGGGGAGCGGGCGTGGGAGGGGAGCGGGCGTGGGAGGGGAGGGGGCGTGGGAGGGGAGGGGGCGTGGGAGGGGAGGGGGCGTGGGAGGGGAGGGGGCGTGGGAGGGGAGGGGGCGTGGGAGGGGAGGGGGCGTGGGAGGGGAGGGGGCGTTGGAGGGGGGGGGCGAGGGAGGGGAGGAGGCGAGGGAGGGGCGGGGCGAGAGAGGGGCGGGGCGAGAGAGGGGAGGGGCGGGAGCGGGGAAAGGTGGGGGGGAGGAACGGTGGGGGAGGGGCTGTGGGAGGGGCGGTGGGGGAGGGGCGGGGGAGGGGCAGGGGAGGGGAGGAGAGGGGAGGGTAAGAGGGCGTGGGAGGGGAGGGGGCGTGGGAGGGGAGGGGGCGTGGGAGGGGAGCGGGCGTGGGAGGGGAGTGGGCGTGGGAGGGGAGGGGGCGTGGGAGGGGAGGGGGCGTGTGAGGGGAGGGGGCGTGGGAGGGGAGGGGGCGTGGGAGGGGAGGGGACGGGGCGTGGGAGGAGATGGGTGTGGGAGTGGAGGGGAATGGGCGTGGGAGGGGAGGGGGCGTGGGAGGGGAGGGGGCGTGGGAGGGGAGGGGGCGTGGGAGGGGAGGGGGCGTTGGAGGGGGGGGCGAGGGAGGGGAGGAGGCGAGGGAGGGGCAGGGCGAGAGAGGGGAGGGGCGGGGGCAGGGAAGGGTGGGGGGGAGGAACGGTGGGGGAGGGGCTATGGGAGGGGCGGTGGGGGAGGCGCGGGGAAGGGGCAGGGGCAGGGGAGGGGAGGAGAGGGAAGGGTAAGGGGGCGAGGGAGGGGAGAGGGCGAGGGAGGGGAGAGGGCGAGGGAGGGGAGGGGCGAGGGAGGGGAGGGGCGAGGGAGGGGAGGGGCGAGGGAGGGGAGGGGGCGAGGGAGGGGAGGGGGCGAGGATGAGGAGAGTGCGAGTGGGAGGGAGTGCGAGTGGGAGGGAGTGCGAGTGGGAGGGAGTGCGAGGGAAGAATGAGCCTTTGGAGGAAAGAGTGTGTGATGGGCTGAGAGAGTTTGAGGGAGGAAAGAGTGTGAGTGGAAGTCTTTTTAGCTCAGTTGGCTGGACAGCTAGTGCTTGATGCAGAGCAATGCCAACAGCACAGGTTTAATTTCGGTACCGGGTTAGGTTATTCATAAAAGCCCCACCTTCCCAACCTTGTCCCTTACCTGAGGTGTGGTGATCCTCAGGTTAAATCACCACCAGTCAGCCTATGGTTATCTGGGGCTATTGCGACTTTACCTTAATGGCATTGTGTCGGCTAAAGCAAACTGGAAACAGCTTTGTGAAAATAAATCAGTGTTCAGAACAATACAAGGCATTCAAGAAATAGAGAGGATTCAGAACAAATATATTTGCATTTAGAAAATGGTGTCGATTGCAAATTTAGAACCACCCACACCCAAGACAAACAGGGTAAGAAAAGGCAAAAAACAGAAACTTAAGTCAGATACCAAGAGCTCAATTGACAAAAAGCCTCGAGGAGTATTGAAATTGCAAGGGCGAAATTAAAAATAAAACGAGGAACCAAATAGAGGGCATAAAGATAAATTGGCAAGGAAAATCAGGAAAAACACAAAGATGCTTTATAAATACATTGAGAGCAAGAGGATAACCGAGGAAAATTAGAAATTAAAAAAGGTAACCTTGTGTTTGGAGACAGAAAATGTGAGCAATGTTTTTAGTGAATAAATTCTGTGCCTCTTCACCAAAGGAGACAACGTAGACATTGCACAAGGAGAGTGAAACATTGCATGAGATAAACAGAGTGACAGCAGAGACTCAGGCATTTAGCATTTTTGAAAATAGATAAATCACCAAGCCCAGATGAAATGTAACGCTGGTCGCATTTGTGGAGAAAGAAACACAATTAACATTTCGAGTCCATTGACCCTTCTACAGAACTTCTGCAGATCCCAACCACTGTCCTATTCAGTTTTGAATAGTCCATGTCATATAACGAACATTCAGTCAATACTTTAATTGGAGACAAACAAGTTGTTAAGACAGGTGCCGCAAATCATGTGACTTTTGGCATTTGGACTGCAAACAATATCAAATCTCTTGCAAATACCAAATTATATATGGACCTAGATGAGGGTACCTCACATCCATTTGTGGAATTCTCAAGTTGTTTAAGGATGGGCCATCATCTAAAGAGTATAGCATTTCCAGACTTCCTGTATCTATGTTTCATACTCGACTAAAGGGAAGGTCGAAACTCAGTGGCCACTATCAATATTCCATTATATCACAACTGCCTCCCACATCCAATCTAGACTGGTTGGGTCTCAGTGTTAACCTCGCAGTTATGTAATCGAACCCTGTTTCAGGAACCACATCCATATTACCTCAGAATCTAGCAGATCCACCAGAACCATCAGTTGTCAGCCAGTCTGAGAATTGGACTCTAAAAACAGCTACAAGTCATCAAGCAACCAAAGTACTCCACCTGTTCCAGTTTCAAAGTTCACCTGAGAGCCAACTGCCTAGTTATTCAACTACAAGAAACTTCACAACCCGATATGAGCCCTTCAATTTATAAGACACTCGCTTCAAATTTAAATAATCAAATCCATTTAAGAAACCACAGATCTGTCACTTGAAAGACTGAAGATCATAAATCAGAGACTGAATTAATTGCAATCTGTAAAGGTGAACTCTCTCTATCTGTATCTAATTTTTTGTGTACATGTATGCATGTGTCTGTGTACATTGTGTGTCTGTGTACATGCTTGAGATTGGGTGTCTAACATTGCGTTAATTTGATCTATGTAAGAATAAATAACCTTTTTTTATTTTAAAACTCAGAAAAGCTTCCTACTGAATTATTTAATTGGGAAGAGGGGATGTGAAGAAAACTTTTTACACCCAGAGAGCAGTGAGAGTCTGCAACTCACTGCCTGAAAGGGTGGTAGGTACACAGATCCACATAACATTTAAGCAGTATTTAGATGTGCACTTGCAATGCTAAGGCACACAAAGTTATGGACCAAGTAAGTGTTTTGGAAAATGGGATTAGAATAGCTGGATGGTTTGTCTTTGACCAGCACAAACTCGATGAGCTGAAGGATCTTAATCTGTGCTGTAAATCACTCTCTCTCTCTATGAATACACACTCCAAGGGCAAGAAAAGTCACACCTCTTTCCATACAAAACTTACTAATTATGGATAGTAACAGAGCAAATACTTTCTGTTCATGTCATAAATTCATTGCATAAGTGCAATTTACTATAATGCATTTCAACACAAAAAGTGCTAGTCAATGTATTGGTCAACTTATCTTTTCAGTAGTTAACATTACAACACAACATCTAATAGAGACATTTAATATTGGTAAATGTTTTTCACACTTACTGCCAAAATCTGCTCCAGTAACTTTCAAATGGGTACTGGCTAAATAATAAGTGGGAAAATTTGCTGAGCAAGGGAGAAAGAACAGGGTTTTTCAACATGTAGTTTAAACTCATTTTTAACAGTCCAAATTCTGCTGATGGCTCAATTCAAATAATATGAAACAAACGAGGAGACCCTCTCACCACTGACTAGACTACATGGGTTAGTCATGAAAAATACAGGACATGAGAACTCGTTCATACTTGTTGCTATTGAGAAAGTTTAACGTCTGTGTTCATATAGTAATTAAATATAAATTTTAGTTGTTAAACCTAAATTGACAATAACCAGACTACTGCAATTTGATCTACACATCTCTCCCAGTGGATAGTCGTGAGTAGTAAGCTATTGTCTCAAGAGAGTGTGAAACACATTAATCTCCACTCTAATCAAAGTACAGCATTGTGAGGAAATTCTCTTTCGAGATACAGTTACATTGAAATTTAACATGAAATGTAATGTTAATTACAATGTATGTAAGTGAAAACTTTGTTCTGAACTGTTTCTCAATTTTATTTTTAAGAGGTTTATCTATAGGTCTATCATTAACTCAACTAATTATTTGAAGTGCAGGACAGCAGTAGCACATTTATATAACTGAATTTATTGATTTGGAAATGTCAATTTGGGTGAAACAATAACTTCCCAGTCATGGACATGAAAAAATAGGAAGATATACTGATGAGATGTTCATCCCTAAAATTTAAAAGAAGCAAAAGATAACATCTTCAGTCTGATATTTAAATTTATAGTTACCTGTTAATCTTAAATCCAACAAAAAGTTCTGAGAGAGCTGCTTTTCAGCTCTTAGCTTGTATAACTTGATAATTTCTCCAATGGTGGGAAGAGGAGGCAAGCGAGTGAAAACTATTTTTCCTGGTGTTGCCATGGTCAAATTCTTGATACTCCTGGAAGAATATAGTAAAAAGTTACCAAACAACACATTGTTACAGGGAAAAAAAAGCTCAAATTCATAATGTCAATTAATTAGGAATTGCATTAGCGCCTGCTTTGCAGTGTTTAGCATCCACTGAGGGCCAGAGGTTACTGGCCTTGGTTTATGGAAAACTCAAGATCAATTTTACACAGCGTACTGATGTCAGACATAGATAACAGTCCAACATATGGATGTAATGATTATAATTTATAAATACGTCTTTCCACTGGGCTATCCAACATGGTTATTTGTTACTCTTCATATTATAGTGCTGTTGCCGTTCCTCATTCTGAGCAGAATGCCATTGCAAAGCATTCCACTGGGCATTTTTACCAAGATTTACTTTACAAAGGCTTAAATTAATATAAACTTGTTATTGATTTTGTCTGTTCCATTGTCTGTTTCATTTAGAGTTGCTGAACATTCACATTTGTTAAAAGCTTCCAGCATCAGAGAAAGTGTTCACTAGACACAGGAATATTATTCATTCAAAGCAGATTTAATGACTGTTTACTGTACATTCAATCTACACAAGTGAACTGAAATGTTTGAATCATAACAGAAACATTATTTGGTACAAATTTACGGTATCTGGCTTTGCTCTGAGCAACGTGTTAGGCTTGCACTGCCCAGACACCATCTATGAGATTTTGTATGTCAAGTTGTCAGCAGTACATCCAAATGGCTTAATACGCTCTGTCTAGGATCTCTGAGACTTGTGTGAAAATAACTAACAACTGTGTATCTCTTTAACCAATCTGAATGAAGAATCATTATGTCAAATGCCGTGCACCGTCTGAACCAGGAAATGTCAGTTCAAATGCTGAAAATAATGTCAAATCAGACATAGTAAGACAAATAGAGAGTGAAAGAAAGATGGAGTGAGAGACGAAAGAGATTTTAAAATGCTTCATTACTTTCAATCTCTAACAATAATTAAATGTTGAAGGATAGTGACTAAACATTGGAATGGTTCATTTTCAGTGCCAGAGAGGCAGTAATTAAGACTTACTATGCCGTTAAAGGAATACTTAAAATTGGAATGGACAAGCTTAACTTTTTGTGGCGAGTGTAGTCCATATCTATGAGGTCAATGCAGCAACTTCACACCATTGAATATATCTGAATGGGAGCCAGGTGCCGAGATACTGTTTTCAAGCAACTTATGGAGGAAGTTTGGATTTTGGATTTTGACTTTGAAACGTGTTGCTGTCTGATTTGTGCATGAATAATGATGAATGCTGTTAAACGCACCATTACTTTCCCAGCAAAACCCAGCGCATGATACCAGGTTTAAGACTGTGCTGAGGTCAAAAGCTGAGAGGAACCGGAGTTGAACATTAGCAGCATGTTCTCTGTGAATCAGTGTCACCTGATTCCTTTTATTGCTGTGCTGATGACTGAGAAGAAGCTGATAGGGCATTAATCCAAAGGTTAAATTTGACCTTTTTGTGGAACAGGACATACCTGAACAATCTTGCACAGTATTAGGTAAATTCCAGCATTCCAGCCGTTCTGAAATAGCTTGGTTTGAAGTACAGGACTTCAGCACCGCAGCCAGGATGCTATCAGCGTCCATAACGCTCCTTCTGTTTGGTGCTTCCTAACGTCACCTGGATTGAATCAAATTTGCTGGACACTGAATGAAATAATCTACTTGTCACTTTTGGTTTCTTGCTGAGATCTGCCATAGTTGAGAACAGAAATGTTCATTGAACCTCATTCTCCCTTTAGTTGCCATACTCTTGATTGGATGTGAAAAGGCTACAAAGATTTTCCTAATTTGTTGGCTTTGGGGCTGTTTTCTACCTATAAGCTACTGCTTTGGTGTTTAGTCCAATATTGTGATTTTG
This sequence comes from Mustelus asterias, assembly GCF_964213995.1. Taxonomy (NCBI): domain Eukaryota; kingdom Metazoa; phylum Chordata; class Chondrichthyes; order Carcharhiniformes; family Triakidae; genus Mustelus; species Mustelus asterias. Next base: position 59,580,040 of record NC_135815.1, read on the forward strand.
CTAAGCTCACGTTTCATTTTGAGATATGACTTGTACACCATCCACATTCCAATTTAAACAAGAGTTGTTGATCTGGGGCTGTTGAAGTGGAACCACATTAGCTGTCCTCCAGTCATCTGGCACTTCCCCTGTGGCCAGAGAGGAATTAAAAATTTGTGTCAGAGCCCCTGCAATTTCCTGCCTCACCTCGCCTCCCACAGCAGCCTGGGATGCAATTAATCTGGGCCTGGGGATTTGCCCATTTTTAAGTCTGTAAGAGCCTCCAATACCTCCCCATTTCCTATGTTAAACTGTGCAAGTTCCTCGCAGTCCCTTTTCCTGAATTCTGTACCTACGTTTTCATTTTCCAGAGTGAAGACTGGAGAGAAGTATTCATTTAACACCCAATGTCCTGCAGCTGCGCACACACATTGTCCCCTTCATCTCTGGTTAAGCTCTTCCTTTTAATGTATTTATAAAATATCTTAGGATTCTCCCGAATCCTGTTCACAAGTACTTTTTTTATGCCCCCTTTTGCTCTCCTAATTGTTTTCTTAAGTTCGCTCTTGCACTTCCTATATTCCTCTAGGGTAGCAGCTGAATTGCTCCCTTTGGGCTTGCTAAAAGCCTTTCTCATCTTCCTTATCCAGTCCTGAATTGTCCTTGACATCCAGGGTTCCCTGAACTTACTGCTCTTATATTTCACCCTAAAAAGTACATGTTGGACCTGCACTCTCCCCAGCTCCTTTTTGAATGCCCCCCCACTGCTCTGTTGTAGCCTTTCCCGCAAGGAGCTGCTCCCAGTCAACTTTGGCCAGGTGCCGCTTTATTTTAAAATCTGCCTTCCCACAATTCAAAGCTATGTTTTGCAGGCCATCTTTCTCCTTGTCCATAACAAGTCAAACAGAAATAAAATATTGCCTTAAAAATGGCAAAAGAATGTTTGTGTCATTCTTGCACTAAGTTATTTTGAAGCCCTGATTTCTGTGCAATCTCAAGGAACTATCAATATTCCAAATCCTTAAATCCAGACAATATGAAAAAAGTTTGCTATCAGTTGTAGACCGTACTATAAAATGAGTTTCAGTTGTCTCCATATATTTCCAAACAGTAGTGGACTCACAGCAAAGACTGGCTACTTTCAAGACAAACTGTCAACACAGTGATGCATTTACACTACAAGCAATTCCTCTGAAAATTGATATCAGTTTCACACCAACTTTAAACTTCTGATATAAATACAGAATCAGGACCCAAAGTGGTGTGAATCTCATTTCAAGTATCAGTCTCTCACTGCTTGAGTTTGACACCGCATGGAGTGTAGTCACTGGAATGTCAAAATTAGATTTTTAAAATCCACTTTACCTCAATGTAAATGTTTAGACTGTAGGGGTCATTTGTTTCTCTCCATGCTTTCTAAGCATATATGTTTGATATTGATGGGTAAGAGTTCCATGCATACATGTATCCAAGCATTAGCATATCTCATGTTTAAACAGGACAGTTCATGTTCAGACAAGGGCCATGCAACACAAGAGGAGTTCTGCCTGCCTGAAACCCTAACTACAGCTACTAATTTTAAGTGTACACATTGCAATGTGAATAATAAGCCACGGAGACCAGAAAAAACAACTCGTTTATACTAATGCAGTGCAGATGATCTTTTGAAATTGAGAAGAAACACTGGTAGGATGTCCAGCATTGTTAAAGAGGATGTTTTTTGGCAGGTCTTGGGGAATCCCAAAGCCTAGACATAAGAAGTCCCCCAATTGTGGGCCAAAAGAAGTAGAGGATATACACAAGGTCAATTTGGATAAATGCAGAATTCTCACACATTGTCGGGCTGGAGGAGATTACTGAGATAGGAAGGCTCAAGCCATGAAGGGACTTGGACGTGCTGATGATCATTTTAAGAGAATTGGTGGACTCGCTGTCAGTGAGTATCAACAAACATAGGGCTGATGCAGGATATAGGCAGCAGAGCTTTTGCTGAGCTGAAGATAAGGGAGTGTGGAAGATTGGAAGCCGGCCAGGAAAGCACAGGAAGGAACAAAGACAAAAAGTAATAAAAGGGTCACATCAGCAGATTGAGTGAGGCAGGGGCCTAAATGGGCAATATTACAGATGTGATTATTGTAGTGCAACAATTTGGTTCAGAAGCTCAACTCAGAGTCAAAGTTCAGCCTCAGTCTGGTTCAGCCTGAGACAATGGCCAGGGAAAAGAGAATTAAACCATTGGCTAAAAAAGTTAGTGGAGCCAAAAGGATGGCTTCCTAAAGTTAAATTGTTGGAAATTTCAGTTCTCCAATGATGAGGTAAAGCTGAATGTCATCGGTATAAATATATATATATATGGAATCTGACATTGTATCTTCAGATATTGTCACCGAAAGGCAGCATGCAGTTGAGGAACAGTAAAGGAGCAGGGATAGTCCCTAAGCAAATAGTAGAAAAAATGGTGCTAGGACAGGAAAAGATGTTATGTGAGCAATTTACCATCCTGTTCAGCGGATGCAAACTTTTCAAATATGCAGCAATAAAATTATAGTAAAGATCTGAGTATTAAAATCTGTAGACCAACTTCAGACTTTATTAATAGGGGCATGAGAGTAGAAGAGCAAGGTTAGGTTGAAATTGTATAAGACACTAACTAGTTCAGCCTCAGCTGGAGTATTGTGTGGAGACCTGGGTGTCTCATTTTGTAAAAGATGCAAAAACACTGGAGCACAGAAGAGATTTGCCGGAATAGTTGCATGGATGAGGAAATTCAGTTGTGAAGATGGATTGGAGGAGTTGGGACTATTTTGCTTGGAGGAGAGGATTGAAATGAAATTTAATAGAGGTATACAAAACCCTGAAGTTTTTTTTTATTCAATCGTGGGACATGGGCGTCACTGGCAGGCCAGGTCGATAGGGTAAAAATGTTCTCACTCATCATGAGGACAGCACAGTGGCACAACGGTTAGCACTGCTGCCTCACAGCACCAGGAGCCTGGATTTGATTCCCTGTTTGGGTCAATGTCTGTGTGGAGTTTGCACATTCCCCCGGTCTCCTCCCACAGTCCAAAGATGAGCACATTGGGTTGATTGGCTATACTAAATTGCCCCCAAGTGTCAGGGGGTTAGGGTAAATAAGTGGGGTTAAGGGGATAGGGCCTGGATGGGATTGTGATCGGGGCAGATTCGATGGGCCAAATGGCCTCTTTCTGCACTGTAGGTATTCTATAACTAAGGATGCAGCTTCACTAACACCATGCTCCCATGAGCGAAACACCGCAGGTCCAATCCTTCACCCTGAGGTTGGTTCCTCACTTAGACAGCCCATCCCCGCGGCCTGTTCCTAACTCAAACCCACACCAACCCAGCAGAAACTTCAGCGACAACGCAGCGCAGGACCCACGCCACCCAACCGCCATCGGTCACCCAACCCGGTCCCTGAACCCGCAGTGCCTTACCGCCCAGCACCGCCGCTCCGTCACTGAGTGACAACGCTGCTGACCAATCACAGCGGACAGCTCTCGTCGAACAGACCAATCACAGCGAGGAGGCTGAGCCTGAACAGACCAATCACAGCGGACAGCTCCCGCCGAACAGACCAATCACAGCGGACAGTTCCCTCCGAACAGACCAATCACAGCGGACAGCTCCCGCAAAACAAACCAATCACAGCGGACAGCTCCCGCCGAACAGACCAATCACAGCAGACAGTTCCCTCCGAACATACCAATCACAGCGGACAGCTCCCGCCGAACAGACCAATCACAGCGGACAGCTCCCGCCAAACAGACCAATCACAGTGGACAGCTCCCGCCAAACAGACCAATCACAGCGGAAAGCTCCCGCCGAACAGACCAATCACAGCGGACAGCTCCCGCCAAACCGACCAATCACAGCCAGGAGGCTGAGCCTGAACAGACCAATCATAGCGAGGAGGCTGAGCCGGAATAAACCAATCACAGCGGACAGCTCCCGCCAAACAGACCAATCACAGCGAGGAGACTGAGCCTGATTAGACCAATCACAATGGGACACTGTGCCTGAACAGACCAATCATAGCGAGGAGACTGAGCCGGAATAAACCAATCCCAGCGGCCACTCCGAGAGCATGCGGAGGGATCTTGCGGCTGCGCAGTAATCAGAGGGTGCTCAGCTATGAATTGTGGGAATTGCTGCTAATTAATGTTTGTTATTTTCTGCTGATTTTCCTACTTCTATGTTTGTGGCCTTTGTTAGTCTGACAGTGAGTGTGAAGATCATGTTGAACCGTGAAGTGTTAATTATATCTAATGATGGTTAGCGTCCCTAACTGAGAATACTGAGTGAACCTAATAGCAGATATTCCTCTGGAAGGGATAGAGAGAAATGCAGCAGTGTTAGACTTGGACACATAAATTCCATTCCACTGGAAAGGAAGAAGTGGAGAGGGGAGGGGTTATATCCCAGAGGTAACCCAGAAGATGGTCTAGACTGCTGCCCCGGCCCTGTTCAAAGTCTGCACAGAAATTGTCGGGGAAGTTCAACTTCCAATGGTAATTAGCCTGCACTGGACATCAGATGGTTCTAACTCTCTTACAGAATAGTTTCCTCGGAAAAATTAGAAGAATTAAAACCAGTTTTAACTCCTGGGTATAGTACTGATGTTCTCCCTGTCCCAACCCCACTGGACACCCAACTACAACTGAATATCCTACACTTGCCCAAATACCCCTACCCTAATTAAACCCCATTCCTCCCACTGACTACCCTCCCCAATACCCTAACTACTCCCCCACACAGTTACGACTACTCCTGATTGCTCTGACTACCTTCCCAACTCTTGACCTCTCCCCAACCACCCCAACTCCTCCAACTACCCTTCAACCCCACCCTGACGATTCCCCATCTCCCTCTCTGACTACACAGTTGACTACCTCCCACCTGTCTGACTACCCTCCCAATTGCCTGTACAATTACCCCCCCAACAGCATCCCTACAAACTCCCAATGCCCCTGATACCACCACCCTTCCAACTACACTTCAGACTACACCCCAGATCCCCTTTCCAACTGACCAACAGGCCACTGCCAAATGAACACCTTGCCCTGAATGACCACCTGACCCCCTCCCCTATTGACCAGCCGACCCTCCCGACCTGTCCCACATCCCCTTACTGACCCCCCCTTTCCCCACCAGATCTATACCTCTGCGACTGACTACCTGACTCATTCGCCCACTCCTCAATTGACCATCCGAACTGCCCAGCAAGCCACCTTCCAACCATCCTACCCACTTACCGTATACAGTTACCTTATAAAAGTGGATCGAACATTTAAACCTGCCTTACAACAGCTGGTGTTGTAAAAAGGGCCAAATAAACCTGTTGGAGTTTAACCTGGTGTTGTTAGACTTCTTACTGTTGTAAAAAGGGGACATGGTTCCTTTCGTTCGATTCTGCAATCCAGAGTGAAACCTCGGGATCCCGCTGCACTGCAGTATTCTGAGGCCTGAATCAGAAGATTGGGTGTGAAATGTGCAGCTCCATTGCAGTGTAAGTAAAAAGGAATAGAGTGGCAATCCGGCTGTAACTGCCTCTCCCCGGATGTTCTGGCTCAAACTCATAACCATCTAAGAAGGTATATCTGAGTAACGAAGAGGAATTGGAAAAAAATTCATAGCACGATCTCAGGTTAAGCGAAGGTAAGGATACAAAATATCAAAATGCTGGACTGACATTAGGAAGCATTACTATCTGGAACGATCTACCATGTCAAGTAATGTGGGCAAACGCCCACAAGCCATTCCACAAGCTTGTAATCCTGAAGTACACTGACCCAGAGAGGCAGTGGTGTAGTGGTAATGGACTTTACGTAATAGCCATCCAGAGGCAAGGTGGAATTCAAATTCAATTAATAAATCTAAAATTAACAAAGCTAGGCTCAGTAATAATGGCTATGACACCATGTCAATTGTTATAAAAATCCATCTGGTTCACTAATGCCCAATTGGATAGGAAATTTTCCATCCTTACCTGGACATATTTGATTTATTATTGTCACATTTATTGGGATACAGTGTATTGTTTCTTGCGTGCTATACAGACAAAGCATACCATTCATAGAGTACATAGGGGAGAAGGAAAGGAGAAGGTGCAGAATATTGTGTTACAGTCATAGCTAGGGATGGAGAGAAAGATCTACCTAGTAATATAAGGTACGTCCATTCAAAAGTCTTATAGCAGCAGGATGAAGCTGTTCTTGAGTTGGTTGATACGTGATCTCAGACTTCTATAGCTTTTTCCTGACGGACAAAGAAGGACGAGAGTATGCCCGTGGGATCCTTGATTATGCTGGCTGCTTTTCCGAGGCAGCAGGAAATGTAGACAGAGTCAATGGTTGGGAGGCTGGTTTGTGTGATGGATTGGGCTACGTTCATAACCCTTTGTAGTTTCTTGTGGTGTTGGACAGAACAGGAGCCACACCAAACTGTGATACATCCAGAAATGATGCTTTCTATAGTGTTTCTGTAAAAATTGGTAGCAGACATGCCGTATTTCCTTAGCCTTCTGAGAAAGTAGAGATGTTGGTGGGGTACCCGAGGTGACCAGTACTGCCTAAACTTCAGACAATACACATTCTCATATGCTGGAGGAGCGTTTGGTAATAAAGACATCTCTTTGTCCATTTGGATTGATGCGACTGCTGCTGCACCCCCCATGGACTTTGCGGCGAACGAACAGCAGCATTGAAACATTTGCAAAATTACAATAAACATTAAGATTCCCTTTAAGAACACTATCCCTTGCATTATGTTTGATCTCAGAGAACCCATCCAGCCAGTTGCCTAGTTCCACAAAGAAAAGGATGCTGGTTGTTTAAGTTTCTCGACCTCCTTTCAAATGTATGTGACCAAATTGGTTGTTCTCTGAAGTGTCAGGTATAGATGTGCAACACATCGCTTCTCGGCCTTTTGGCTAAGATCAAGTGTAGTATGGAGAGGATGCTGCACTTGGTTGAGGTCATTAGGTTACATTGAAGCTTCATATGTTTCATATGAAGCAATTTTTTAAAGCGGCATCTCGGCCTTTTGGCTAAGATGCAAATGAGCCCAAGTCTTGGAGGAGGAACCTCCCCCTTCTCCAATCAGCTTGGCTCATGTAGATCGGGCCCAGGACAGGGTGGTTTGGTCGCTTGCCCTGTCTTGTCAGCCTGGATCGGAAATGTCTCAACTTGTTGAGACTCTGAATTGGATTTGATTTGATTGAATTGGAAAAGCATTAAAAAAAAAGATGTACAACACTTTGATCCAATCAAAGCACATGTTCCACCCTTAGCTGCCAAAATGAAGTCCAGTGCCACAACAGTGCGCATTGCGACCATCTCATCACTGATCACAATGGGAGAGTAGCAGTATCATTGGCAACTATTCCAAAATTGAGAAAATGGCTTCAATCTCAATTGCCAACCTTGCCAAGGAAGTTGTCTATTCCCACAAGAGCATGTCGATTTCTCCCAGATGGAAGCTGGTAAGAATGATAAATATATGGGACTACATATCCAAGGTAACACAACCCCTTCCATTCAATTGATGGCCATGGATATGCCTTGCTTCCACAAGTCCAATATGTGCCATTAAGAGTTGGATATGTCTGTTTCCCCTTGAAACAATATGGAATATTGCAAGATCGATCATTACTGAATAGATTCATACACATCCAGCTGGTTAAATCTACTGAGTGTTGACACTTGCTTGTGCCCAAGTCTCCTCCAGGACCTTTTTTATTCTCAACACACAATATCCCTTTCGGTTTCGATTCTGCTTCATTTAAAATATGGCTGGGTGCTGGTCTGGATGTGTTGAAAATAGGTGAATATCTATTCATGTGGTCTGGCCCACCTGTACATGATCTACTTCTATAAAATTCTACTCTATCACAAGCTCTAGGAAAATCCGATGCTGCTGTCTTATGATCTCTAAAAGACTGAGTAAGCTGATCCCACACAATTAAATCTGACCATGACAAAGGCAGTGGATGCAAGGTATTCTCTCTCAGCATGTATACGAACGTGGGAGCAAACCCAACATTTAGATAAATTGGCAGTTCTAGCATAGGTGTATGCCATATACAGATAATCATTAGTATGCGATTCCCGATGGACTGTCTGTATCAAACATAGTAAATTCAACAATAAAAGAACAGAAAAGTTTATAATCATTTTGATAATTATCAACTGACAGTCTCAATATTCTCTTTTATACCTCCCAGCTGCGGTCAATATTAAGAAAGATAAAAATTCATTCACCACGCCACAATTATGATGTCTTAAGTTTCGAGCTTGACAGTCTGTCTTGGGACTTGATTCTTGGTTCTTATGTTCTGTTGACCGCGAAGGTATCTGGCGCAATTTCTGTAACAAACAAAGCGCCCTAAGGCACTTGAGTTAGTATCACATTAACTAATTCATTTCTATTTCTTCTACCCCAATATTACCCTGATTTCCCAGTGCCATAATCTGACCTAATCTAATAACTCATCTGCAAATCCAAATTCACCCTGTTATCAGTAATGCAGCTGCAATAACCATGATGATCCCCTGTTCTACTGGATCATCCACCCACCTGTACATTTTTGTTATTACTGGATTGTTCATTAGAATATGGTTTCAGTTACGTCCAGTGTCACCATCATGGCCTGTACTTCTCATCAATTACGGCACATGTTTGTCCTGTGACAACCACATTAAAAGGCTCCTCCCATCGGACCCCGAGCCCTTTTTTATCTGTCATGAGTTTCACCATCACCTTATGCCCTGGTGCAAGTAATTTACGAGTGTTCTCCTCTGCCAATTTCATCCATTTCTGTGCTGCTGTTGAATGATCACTTGCTTTTTGAGAGAATGTAAACAGTCTACTAAATCTCTCATACACTGAAACACCGCTTCTCAGCCAACTTCAAGTTCTCCTGCCCTGTTATTACATCCTCTGGGAGGCGCATTGCCATACCAATCATCAGTTCAAAAGGAGTTAATCCTGTCCCTCGGAATGGAGTAGCTCTCTGTCATTGCAAATTTGCAGGCAAGGCTTGTACCCAGTTGTTTCCTTCTTTTAAAATGGCCTTGGCTAAATTATCCCTTAGTGTTCAATTCATTCATTCTACCATTCCTGAGCTCTGTGGGTGGTTTGGTATGTGAAACCTTTGTTTTATCCCTAGCATTCAGCTGACTTCTCTTAAAACTTTTCTTGTGAAATGAGTTCCTTGGTCTGAGTCTAACTGAAGAGGCATTCCCCACCTAGGTATTATTCATTTGCCAATATCAAAGCCAGAGTGTGGTAGTGGAGGATTGCTTCTCTGAGTGGAGGCCTGTGACTAGTGGGGTGCCACAGGGATCAGTGCTGGGTCCATTGTTGTTTGTCATCTATATCAATGATCTGGATGATAATGTGGTAAATTGGATCAGCAAATTTGCTGATGATACAAAGATTGGAGGTGTAATGGACAGTGAGGAAGGTTTTCAAAGCTTGCAGAGGGATTTGGACCAGCTAGAAAAATGGGCTGAAAAATGGCAGATGGAGTTTAATGCAGACAAGTGTGAGGTATTGCACTTTGGAAGGACAAACCAAGGTAGAACATACAAGGTAAATGATAGGACACTGAAGAGTGCAGTAGAACAGAGGGATCTGGGAATACAGATACATAATTCCCTAAAAGTGGCGTCACAGATAGATAGGGTCGTAAAGAGTGCTTTTGGTACATTGGCCTTTATAAATCAAAGTATTGAGTATAAGAGTTGGAATGTTATGGTGAGGTTGTATAAGACATTGGTGAGGCCAAATTTAGAGTATTGTGTGCAGTTTTGGTCACCTAATTACAGGAAGGATATTAATGAGGTTGAAAGAGTGCAGAGAAGGTTTACAAGGATTTTGCCGGGACTTGAGAAACTGAGTTACAGAGAGAGATTGAATAGGTTGGGACTTTATTCCCTGGAGCGTAGAAGAATGAGGGGAGATTTGGTAGAGAAGTATAAAATTAAGATGGGTATAGATAGAGTGAATGCAAGCAGGCTTTTTCCACTGAGGCTAGGGGAGAAAAAAGCTAGAGGACATGGGTTAAGGGTGAAGGGGGAAAAGTTTAAAGGGAATATTAGGGGGGGCTTCTTCACACAGAGAGTGGTGGGAGTGTGGAATGCGCTGCCAGATGAAGTGGTGAATGCGGGCTCACTTTTAACATTTAAGAAAAACTTGGACAGGTACAAGGATGAGAGGGGTGTGGAGGGATATGGTCCAGGTGTAGGTCAGTGGGACTAGGCAGAAAAATGGTTCGGCACAGACAAGAAGGGCCAAAAGGCCTGTTTCTGTGCTGTTATGTTCTATGTTCTAAAGCTACAGTTTTGGCTGTGGCACCTTTTACATGGTTTACATCGAGTAAACTGATCAATAATTACTAAATAATAGGCTATTCCTTTTGCTTTAGGTAGTGGTCCTGTGAAATCCATCTGCAAATATTCCCATGGTCCTTTGGGTCTCGGCTGGTTCCCCATCTTAACCCTGCAGTGACGGCCTGATTCCACTAGAGCACACTGTAAGCTGACAGAATTTTTCTATCATTTCCCCCATGCCTTTCCAGCACCAACAATTTCCAACTAAATTGACTATCTTATCTCTGCTTGTATGAGCTAATCCATGGTACACCTTTAACAAAGTTTGCTGTACTGCTTCTGGTGCTATTATTTCCCCTTCTCTTCTCCATACGCCATCTTGACCCTTTTGCCCCCCCTTGTTTTCCCACTTCTGCTTCTCTTCCTCTGGCGCTTGTTCCTGTATTTGCTTCACATTTATGTCTGTGATATCACTAACTTGTAATGTTGCCACAGCTGCTGTTTGTGTCCCTTCACAATTTTGTTCTAACAAATCTTTCGCTGCCTTGTCAACTTGACTGTTTCCTTTCTGAGCTTGACTCTTGATTTTCTCTTGTGTCTGCACTTTGATTACAACTGTTTCTAAAGGATTACGTTATGCTTGGATTAGATCTTTGACCAACTTTTCATGCTGTACATGTCCACTCATGTCCTGAGGCAATGAAACCTTGTCTGTGCCAAGCTGTCATATAGTCATGAATTACCCCAAAGACAAATTGACTACCTGTATAGATAGTCAATCTAACTGTTTTCGTGTTCCCCATTTTAAAGCTTTAATTAAAGCGAACAACTCTGCTACTTGTGCTGAATTACTCCCTGGGCTTTGTCCTCCTACAATCACTGTTCCCTCATCATTTACCACTGCCCATGTAGTGCGGAGTTTGCCATTAACATATTTTCTAGCCCCATCTACAATTAGGCTAATCACCCCTTCACCTGTGAGTGGTTCTTCTGTTAAACCTTCACTTACTCCCTCATTCACTTCTGCAGCACATTCGTGCTCTATTCCTTGCACAGTCAATCCTGCAAGATTTTCCTTACATCTCTCCTGATTTCTATATGTCCATCTCCTGGCAAAAGATTTGCTTCCCATTTTGGACGTCTTCCATCAAAACCTCCTTTTAATCTCCCTGCTTCTAAAAGCTGGACGATTGTGCATGTGCTATAGAGAATTATTTTTCCATTCAGGGTGAGTGGTGCTGAAACACTTACTGCCCACGAGGCACATACTAGTGCCCTCACATATCAATGCATACTTCTGGCAACTGAATCTAGTTGGGCAGTCTTAATCTGTCTCCATGTTGTTGAGTTATCACTGCGGCTTGCATTCCATTATTTTCCTGACAACAAATGTGAAACGGTTTAGTGAGATCTGGTAATCCTAATGCAGGAGCTTTTACCATAGCTTGCTTTAAATCAGAGAAAGCCTATGTTTCTTTCTCTCCCCATTCTATTCTTTTGCTGTTTGTCCTTCCTCCTTTAATCAAATCCTGTAAGGGTTTTGCAAACACTGCATAATCTTCCACAAAATTCCCGCAATAGTTAAAAAACTCCAATACTTGTCTTACCCCTTTTTTGGTGACAAACCTTTGTACATAATGCATAACCTTCTTCTGATCCTCTGGAATTTCTTTTTTACTGAATTCTATAACATAATAACATGTTTGAAACAGAAATCAAACCTTTCAATTTGATTCCAGGCAGTAACTTATTCTGATTGCTCATTATCTTAAATAGCATTATTTTGTTAAGGTAACATTTTCTTATGTCAGAATTCTCCTAAATTCAGAAAACAGTGTTGTGGACTTTCAAATGTCCATTAGTGTCTATTTTATCTCTTCCTTTTAAAAAAATATTTTTCCCTCCATCCATAGCTATCACTTAAACTATATTTTACTTTTTCGAATCCCTTTAAATGTCGCTTTTTATCACCATCGTCATTCTCTGTATCCATCAAATGAATCCTGCCTTTAGTTCTGTCCTACTCTGTTCACTATCAGCTCTTCTATAATGTCTCTTTTACTACCCTGTTCACTTCCCCATATCTCATCTGTACATTGCATACCTGTTCCTCTCCTCTGGTGTTCATTTATTCCACTGAATTATTTCCCTCATCTCTAACTATAACAGTCTGTTTGTTTAGTGGTAGGAGTGGGCTTTCCCTTTGAGGCCGTCTGGCATCTAATACTGTTTTCAACCTTCCCATCTTCAAACATTTGCAACAGGGTGTGCTTTGTGTTCTGAATTACTTCTCCCAGTCTTGTGATTGATTCACTAACTTTGAACATCTAATCCTCACAGTCCAACTAAAATGCTGTTGGATCACTATCATTGTCGAACAGCCCTAAGTTGACCGGTGCTGTTACCACAAGTTATCCAATAGGGGCGGATTTAAACTTTGCACTCCCCCCACCCATTCTATCTTTTGTAACTCCTCACTGTCCCCATTTCTGCTATATTTTGATTTAAGCTAACAATTTCTACTATATTGAAAATCTGCAAATAAATGATTGAATGTCTTAAAGCTACTGCAAATCTTAAAACACACAGATCCATCCTGTCTGGGACAGAACGGGTTAATCCTCTGCTGGTTTCAGAAGGTTTCAGTACTTCTCAAATGGATGTCATTACATCATCACTTTTTCTTGGCAAGCATTCAAAAACCCCAGACTAATTGTCTTCTCAGAATCTAAATCTAAATTTATAATTTCGTTGCCAATTGTAGGACTTTCACACTTATTATCAGATCCCTCTGGCCTAAACTTTAAAATTTGCACGTTTAATTATTTCTACAATTCTGTTTCCATAAACTGATGCAGGCAACACGTCTTGGAACGATACAGAATCGAACCAACTGTTTGTTGAAATAGTTAACTCCCCTTACAATTATTCAGATGTAACGTATTGCCATTTTGGGATTGATGCAATTTATAAGTTTTCTTTTCCAAAATGGCAGAGCTCAAATCTCTGTCGAATTCCTATCCTTGAAAATGACCATGGCCATTGATAATTCTCAAGATTAAGGAATTTCAAGAATTTATATTCATTCCAATCTCTATTTGATTTTAATTCTGCATAAATCCCACTATTGTTAAAAACCTTTTGTTTTTCAAATTCTCTGATGCCATACTTTACAAGACCCACATGATGGCAGTGTAGACTATACAGTTACACTCTCTTTTTATTACCGGCTTCCTCTGTCCTGCTCGCCCACTCGCTCTCTCTGTCTGATTTATATCTGTTGTTACTACAATCTGCTCGCACTTTGCCTGTTTAACTTTTGAGTTTTAAAGTTCTCCCCCCTCCCGGGAATCATTATTTCGAAGCCCTCAGCCCCTGCTGAGAACAACTACCCCATAACCCTAACACTTCTTTACTGGGGACTTCTGGAATTTTCCTTTTTAAAATAACTCAAAAATGCCTCACTCTCTCGCCGCCCCCACAGGGCCTTCTAACGCCTAGGCTGACCATCGCCCCTTCCAATTGGTTCTAACCTCTTAGGCTACTGGTGCATGGCCTTCTTGGCTCCACTAAGTGAACAGTATCAGGAGTCTGTCTTTCGGATTAAGCACATCCACCAATTATTTTACATCTTATCTTACCGCTTTCTCTCAGCTCCGTTAAATTCCGTTATTACCCCCTTTAAGCACGTTTCTTTACTCAGCGACACTGCCTTCGTGGCCCCAAATGCTCATTCGGATAAGTCAATTTATGGATCCGACGACTTAACGCGTTACTCCTCAAACTTGGGTGGTAAAATAAAGATACTCACCCTCAGGAGGCACATCCTGCCATCAGACTCTGATGACTATCCAGTCACTTGTTTCCAAAAAGACTGAAGGGAGAGTATCCGAGATGACCAGTACTGCCTAAACTTCAGACAGTACAATACTCACAAAACCAGTGTCTCTATTTAAAGACGTAACTTTATGTAACCAGCAGCTGCTAGGAGACCATCAAAGGGTCAAGACAGCTCTCAGCTAGACCTCTCCAATGAAAATCTGATGTATACAATTCAAATCAGAGCTTGTTTTCTTATCAATTATTCCTGCCTATCATTAGCATAAAATCAATCATCTTCAATATACCCAATCAACAATAATACCTGTCATAAATCTTAGCCAACTGCACCTTACCCCCTGACATAATGGCATTTTATTAGTCCGTAAAATCTGGAAGCTATCTCCTGTCTTGGCTGGCACCACTTCCCGTGTTGCCTAGTAATCTCAGACGCTAGCCCAAAGTTCAAATGAATGTTCCCACAAGTTCCACTAACAGATTAACACATGACTCCATGTCTGGGCAATGAGTAAACCCATGTGCAATGTGGTTAAATGTTCTGAGTGTTCTTTTCATCCAAAACTTTACTGATAAATCTTGCATATTTCCAAGCTTTAAACATTCTCTTGGAATATGACTTTGCCCTAATGTCTTTTACCAAGATGCTTCGCAGCAAACTGGTGTTGACTAAAGTGAACAATGTACCTTAAAAATACATTGATATGTTCAAAAGATCAGCATATATGTTTTAAAATCATAATCACTTGTTTAAATCTCTTACTGCGTCTCATAGGTATAAACTGCTTTCTTGTTAGCTCATAAGCTTGTTTTAAAATTCATTTAACTTAATGCTGGTAGTTCTTAACTATTTAACTTCAAGTTTTTAGATGTCCGGATCACCAATAACCTGTCCTGGTCCCTCCATGTGAACATTATAGTTAAGAAAGCCCACCACTGCCTCTACTTTCTTATAAGACTAAGGAATTTTGGCATGTCTACTACAACTCTTCACCAACTTCTACAGATGCACCATAGAAATAATTCTTTCCGGTTGTATCACAGCTTGGTATGGCTCCTGGTCTGTCCAAGACAGCAAGAAACTATAAAGGATTGCGAATGAAGCCCAGTCCATCACTCGAACCAGCCTCCCATCCATTGACACTGTCGATACATCCCACTGCCTTGGAACAGCAGCCAGCATAATCAAAGACCCCATACTCTCTTCCATTTTCTTCCGTCGGGAGAAAGATATGTGTCTGAGGACACGTACCAACCGACTCAAGAACAACTTCTTCCCTGCTGCCATCAAATTTTCGAATGGACCTATCTCGCATTAAGTTGATCTCTCTCTACACCCTAGCTATGACTGTAACACTACATTCTGCACTCTCTCCTTTCCTTCTCTATGTACGGTCTACTTTGTCTGAATAGCGCGCAAGAAACAATACTTTTCACGGTATACTAATACATGTGACAATAATAAATCAAATCAAATCTATTAACATATGACTCCAGATCCACACCATTGTGTGACCGACTGTTAAATGTCCTAGGTAATGACCCTGCATCAATTCAGTTGTATCCATCTGCTATAGAAATGTCAAAAAGGAAATCAGATGGATCACCTGACGTCAACCTAGTCATCAAAAATGACACATACATCTAGCTCTGTCTGCAAAGGCCCCCTTACTAGCGTCTGGGGGCTTACGCCAAACTTGGGAGAGCTGTCAACAGATTACTCAAACAATAGCCTGACATAGTGATGCTCACAGAATCATACTTGACGGATGATGTCCCAAACACGATCATCCTCACTCCCTGGGTATATCCTGTCTAATAGGCAAGGCAAACCAGCAGAGGTGGGAGTGAGTCAGGAGGGAGGACCCTGTGTGTCTTCAACATTGATTCTGGACCCAACAGATGTTGGCAAGGAAACCTGCTAATGACCACCACAACCCCTCAGCTGATGAATCAGTTTTCTCAATGTTGAACACCCCTTGGAATAAGCAGTGAGGGTGGCAAGAGCACAGAGTGTATTCCGGGTGGGATTTTCTGTCTTCACCAAGAGTGGCTTGGTAGCATCACTATATGACTGAGCTGGACAAAGCCTAATGGGCATAGCTGCAACACTGGGTCTGTGGCAGCTGGTGAGTGGAATCAACATGAGGGAAAAACCTACTTGACTTCATTCTCATCAATCTACTTGTTGCAGAAGCATTGTTCCACGGCAGTGTTAGTAGGACTGACCACTGCACAGTACTTGTGGAAACAAAGTCCTGGGTCAGATTGAGGATACGTTCTATCCTGTATGTGTAGCACTATCACCGTGCTAAATGGGAGCGATTTCAAACAGATTTAGCAACTCATAACTGAGCATCCATGAAGTGCTGTGGGCCATCAGCAGCAACAGAATTGTATTCAGCCACAAAACCTCATGACCTGACATACTCTCCACTGTACTATTAGCATCAAGCTGGAGAATCCTCCCTGGTTTAATGAAGAGTGCAGGAGGGTATGCTGGGAGTAGCACCAGGCATAGGTAAACATTATGAGTCAACCTGGTGAAGCTAAAACACAGACTACTTGCATGACAGCAGAAGGAGCATGCAATAGACAAAGGTAAGCAACTAACTTACATGCCAGTACTGTGCCTTTAAGAAATGTATTTTTTTAATCATATTTTCTGCAGTTTATAAGCAAGCCTTTTGTTTTTGTTATGGCACTGGTTGCCTGATTAGATGTCCTTTTATTGCTGCCAAAATGGTTTAAATGAGGTTTTGTTTATTTTTAATCTGGGCCTAATAACTTTCTGGGAGTTTACAATCTTTTGAATTGCTGTGGGAAGAATGATTGACAGGTCAGATGGGACAGTTTTCTTCCTCTCCCAAGAGTTCTTTCACTTTCGGCTGGTTAGAAACTGTGTGGAATCCAGACTGACAAGTATGTTTCTTGCCTCTCTGGCATGAAAATTCTGCTGTCGGTGGTTTGCTAGCTTGTAACCAGAGGCAAGGATTGCCTCTGTCTTTTGCAGTGGTTTGCTGGCTAAAAACTAGAGGCCGGCCAGCAGTGGCATTATCTCTACCTCGAGGTCTGCTGGAAGTTACAAGGCTGGGAAGTCAGAGTTTCAATTCTCCAACTGAAGAACTAAGTTCCAAAATCGCATGAACATTCTTATTTTCTGTGCTGAACCTGTGGCAGGTGTATGTTTATAAGGAGGTTTGTTGTATTGGAACAATGCATTTAGTAGTTAAGGTGTATATAATATCATGGTTGTTTTTTTTCTTGTTTGTAATTGGTAAAAGTTATTGTTAATTTTCGTTCCATGTGTTAACTATTCTTAAGTTTTGTTTGATAAAAGCTTCCTGGTGGGTCATTTGAATCATACATGAGGTAAGCATGAGATGAAGTGAAACATCTCATGCTTACCCTAACCAAATTTAAGTGCAAAACATATGGTCTAGGTTGACTTCATAAAATACCTCGGAGTTTCTGAACTACGCACTACATTCCTACCACATCCAGTCTTGAATGGTGGTAGACAATTAACTAACTGGAGGAAGAGGCTCCACTAATATCCCTATCCTCAATAATAGAGGAGCCCAACACATCAGTGCTGCATTTACATCCATCTTCAGTTCTTCTTCGCTTATCTTCAGCGGTTATTTTGTTTGCTACAAAGAAGTAGATTCATAGAATCCCTTCGATACAGAAGAAGGCCATTAAGCCCATCGAATCTGCATCAACTCTCCGAAAGAGCATCTTACCCAGGCCCAACCCCCCCCCCACCCCACCCCACCGTATCCAAACAAGCCCACACCTTTAACATGGCTAATCCCCTTAAATTACAAATCAAACCTACAAAGTAATGTAGACTTATATATTGTCCCCAGTTGTCTACTTTGTGGTCAAATAGCTCAATTTTTCCAATTGTAGGTATTGTACTAAATAAACGTGCCTTACTTCCTACTTCTTTGCATATTTGACGCTCAAGTCTCTTCCCCTCTAGTTCGACACTGCGATCCCCACGACTTTGTTGTTTTGCCTCATTGCCAATGTAATAAATGGAGGGTGACTCAATATGGTTTTATTAATAAAAAGCTTTATTGTCAACAGCAGAAATAATTATATACAACACGGTCTAACTATATTACAAATGAGACAGCTCTGTTTGACTCCCTGGCTCCAACTGTGAGTCGTGCCTCGACCCATGATATGCGCCTTCCTGTCAATTGGCTCTATTTCCCACAGGGTCCTCACCAGTCACATGGGCCCTCAAGAAACGCCCACCCCTTCAAGGGTCACATTCCTATACTGGGGCACTGTGGGCCTGAGTATCTTACAGCAATTGGGAGATAAGATCATTGTGTGATTCAAGGAGGAATAATATTCAATTTGAGGTGGAGGTGGAGCAAGTCAAGGTACATCAGCCAAGGACATGCATGATAGGTGAATGTCATGGTACAGATAGAATATAGGCAGCAAAGGTTTGGGAAAGTTGACATTTAAAATGGGTAAAGAAGTGGAATGGATGTGTGAAGGAGACAAAGACTTGTAGCTTGGGGCAGCAGACGGGCTGAATATGGACAGTGACAGATGATGTCACAATCAGCAGCCTTTATGACAACAGTTTAAGGATATAAACTCAGGGTCACATAATTCGCAAACAATCTGCTTCAGAGCACGTGTGGCCAGGAAAGATAGAGTTGGTGGAAAGCGTACAAGTGCTAAAGATGATGGTTTCAGTCCAAATGTTTAACTGGAGAAAATTGGGATGCTTCAAGATTAAATGCCAGACAAGCATCTGAAAGTACAGAAACAGTGGAAGGATCATGAAAGATAATGGAGAAGCCGCACCCATCGCATGTATGCGGATGATGTCAGCGAGTGTTAGCATGTAAATGAGGGAGAGAGCAGAGGATGGACTTCAGGAACTCCCAAAGTAACCGTTGGGTTGTGAAGAGAAACCTAGAGATGCTCAAACTGCAATCAGATAAGTAACATGCACTCAAACTAGGATAGGGCCATTCCAACTGGGGATTGGGCTATTTCAGATTTAGTATTATGTGATGAGAATGGCCTAATTAATAACTTTGCTGCAAAGGAACCTTTAGGAAATAGTGTGCATAATGTGGTAGAATTTTACGTTACATTGAAAGCAATATAGTTCATTCTGAAATTAGGGTCTTAAATCTGAACAAAGAAAACTATGAAGGTAAGAAGAGCAAGTTGGCTAGAGTGGATTGGGAATGTACACATTAAAAAAATTGATGATGGGTAGGCAGTGGCTAGTATTTAAAGAGGTATCACATGGCTACAACAAATATAATTCCTCTTTGACACAAAATCCCAAGAATAGTAACTCAATCAATAGCTGGCCAAAGAAGTTAAATATTGTATTAGATAAAAGGAAATGGTTTATAAGGGTACCAAAAATGTGGTAAGCCCAAGGACTGGAAGCAATTTGAATCCAGCAAAAGAGGACCAAGAAATGATAAAGAATGGGGAAACAGAATATGGATGCAAGCTAGTGAGAAAAATAAATGTGGACTGTAAAAGCTTCTTTAGGTATGTGAAAAGAAAGAGATTAGCAAGGACAAATGTGGGTTCATTGCAGATGGAGACAGGAGAATTTATAATAAAAATAGGGAAATGGGCAGAAACTAAACAATTACTTTGTGTCAAGAGCTTCAAGTTTCTCGGTGTCCAGATCACCAACAACCTGTCTTGGTCCCTCCATGCTGATGTTATAGTTAAGAATGCCCACCAACGCCTCTACTTTCTCAGGAGGCTAAGGAAATTTGGCATGTCCACTACGACTCTTACCAACTTTTACTAACCATAGAAAAAATTCTTTCTGGTTGTATCACAGCTTGGCATGGCTCCTGCTCTGTCCAAGACTGCAAAAACTACAAAGGGTCGTGAACGAAGCCCAGTCTATCACTCAAACCAACCTCTCATCCATTGACGCTGTCTACACTTCCAGCTGCTTCGGAAAATCTGCCAGCATAATCAAGGATCACACGCACCCCGTACATACTCTCTTCCACCTTCTTCTGTCAGGAAAAAGATACAAAAGTCTGTGGACACATACCAACCGACTCAAGAACAGCTTCTTCCCTGCTGCCATCAGACTTTTGAATGGATCTGCTTTATATTCAGTTGATCTTTCTCTACACCCTACCTATGACTGTAACACTACATTCTGCACTCTGTCCTTCCCTTCTGTATATACAGTATGCTTTATCTGTATAGCTTGCAAGAAACAATACTTTTCGCTATATACTAATACATGTTTCTATAAGTGCAGGTCAGTGGGACTAGGCAAAAAATGGTTCAGCACAGACAAGATGGGCCAAAAGACCTGTTTCTGAGCTGTAATTTTCTATGATTTCTATGGTTTCTATGTGACAATAATAAATCAAAAATCAAATCAAACACATAAATCTCCCAGAAATACCAGGGAACCAAGGGACTTGTGAAAATGAGGAACTGAAACAAATTAATAAAGAGGCAGTATTCAAAAACATAATTAGGGAGGTGATGGATATGACATTGAAAGAAATGATGGTTGGAATGCATCGCTCACATCCTGATTTGAAACCATATGTGTCAGGAAAGCTTGAGTTGACCGTTCAAGCTGGCTGTCTATTGTGGGGAATCCAAATGATCATTCCTTCTAGTCTGGAAGAGTTCTTGAACAACTACATAAAGAACATCCTGGTTCGGATGAAGGAGTTAGCATTTAGTTATTTTTGGTGGCTGGGACTGAATGCTCAGATTGAAAAAAAAATGGGACAATGTCAATCCTATATATGAATAAGAAATACACCACCGCTGTCTCCTTTACATCCTTGGGAGTGGTCTAAAATGCCATGGCAATGATTGCATGTAGATTTTGCTGGTCTATTTGAGGGTTACATGTTTTTGGTCATAATTAATGCACACTCAAAGTGGCCAGAGGTTGTTATCATGAGATCTACTACAACTGAACAAACCATTGAAAAGTTGCTAAATGTTTTGCAAGATTTGGTAAATCAGAACAGATTGTTAGCAATAATGGTTCACTGTTTACTTCACAAGAGTTTGAGGATTATCTCAGAATAAATGGTATTCATATAAAATCTGCACCTTACTCTCCATTAACCAATGGATAGCTGAAAGATTCATAATCCTTGAAACATTCTTAAAGAGTCGCAGAAGAGCAAAGTTCATTCTCACATCATGTGAATAGCTTTTTGGCATCTTATAGAAACAACTACTCATGTGACTACCCAAAGGTCACCTGCATTAATACTCTAAAAGAGAGAGTTGAGAACTAGATTTGATTTGTTATTAACTCCAAAAACTTCAGAGATAGTAAAGCGTCAACAACAATCTCAAGTTGCTAGGTGAGAAGTCTAGAGGGCAAAACAACACATTTCAACAAGGAGATTGAGTATTATCATGTAATTATGTCACGAGTGAGAAATGGATATCAGTCATAGTTTCAGCAAAAACAGGTCCAATTTCCTGCACAGTTCAAACTGAAAATGAACTAGTTTGGCAATGCCATGCTGACCAATTCTTGTCATCTCGAAATGATTCCTCAGAATCATCACCAGAAGTACCAATTTCTTTCGTCCCTGGTGTTGTGAATACTACTACAGCAGACTTAGTTAAATCTGAGTTACCTGATGAATGTCTGAGTTACTATGTTGCACAAAAATGATGCAGCATTAGTTCCAAAAGAAGAAATGTCTACCAAAGTTCCAAATCATACTTCTAGGGTCACGGACAGCCAAATTCCAGAATGTTCTACACAACCTAAGAGGAATAAATGCCCCCCTGATCAATGTTCTTGTTGACTGTGCTCAATGATTGATAGTGCATAGTACTGTGAATAGAATATTATTGATCCTATGTATAGCATCGTAATAATTTTTTGTCACAACCATAGAAGTAAATGGGGGGTGGGGTTATATATTTAAGTAGTTGCATGATTGCTTTAAGAGCAAGTCACATGATTTGATGGAGATATCATTGTGCTTCAGAGGCTCCTGCTTTTAGCTTAAGATTGTACAGCAGCAGAATTGTACTCAATCACAATCTGTAACCTCATGGCCTGTCATATCCCCCACTCTACCATTACCCCAGTAGATAGTGGAATTTCAACTCAAGAAAACATCTGAATTAAAAGTCTAATGATGACAATTGTTGATTGTTGTAAAAATCCAACTGGTTCACTAATGGCCTTTAGGGAAGGAGATCTGTTGTCTTTATTTGGTCTGTCCTACATGAAACTCCACAGAAATGTGGTTGACTCTTAAATGTCCTGTGAAATGGCTTAGCAAGCCACTCAGTTGTATTCAACCATGACTAGGAAAACAAAAAGGAATGAAACTGGACAGACCACCTGGCATTCACATGGGCACCAGACAATGGCAAACCCAGCTCTGTCGACCCTGCAACGTCCTCCTTACTAACATCTGGGGGTTTGTCTGCCAAAATTGGGAGAGCTGTCTCACAGACTAGTTGTAAAACAGCCTGATGTAGTCATACTCATGGAATCATACCTTATAGCTAATGTCCTAGACACCACTATCACTATTCCTTGCTATGTCCTGCCCACTGGCAGGACAGACCCAAGCTGAGGTGGTAGCACAGTGGTAATCCACCAGGAGGGAGTTGCTTATGAGTCCTAAACATCAACTCTAGACCCCACGGAGTCTCATGGCACCAGGTCAAACATGGACAAAGAAACCTCCTGCTGATTACCACATACCATCGCCACTCGCCACTCAGGGCGGCACGGTAGCACAGTGGTTAGCACTGCTGCTTCACAGCTCCAGGGACCTGGGTTCGATTCCCGCTTGGGTCACTGTCTGTGTGGAGTTTGCACATTCTCCTCGTGTCTGCGTGGGTTTCCTCCGGGTGCTCCGGTTTCCTCCCACAGTCCAAAGATGTGTGGGTTAGGTTGATTGGCCATGCTTAAATTGCCCCTTAGTGTCCTGGGATGTGTAGATTAGAGGGATGAGCAGGTAGGATATGGGGGTAGGGCCTGGGTGTGATTGTGGTCGGTGCAGACTCGATGGGCCGAATGGCCTCTTTCTGTACTGTAGGGTTTCTATGAATCAGTACCATGTTGAAAACCATTTGGAGGAAGCACTGAGGGTGGTAAAGGATCAGAATGTATTCTGGGTGGGGGACCTAAGTGTCCACCACCAAGTGTGGCTTGATAATACCACCACAGATAAAGCTAGCCACGTTCTAAAGGATATAACAACTAGATTGGGGCTGCGGCAGGTGAAGGGAACCAACAGAGGGAAAACCATACTTGACCTCATCTTCACCAACCTGCCTGGATAGATGCATCTATCCATGACAGTGTTGGTAGGAGTGACCACCACAAAGTACTTGTGAAGATGAAATCCCATCTTCGCATTGAGGATACTCTCCCTCGTGTTGTGTGGCACCAAAGGCAAAATTGCCATGCATGCAGTGCAGCTGTGGCTAGTCAAGAGGAGGATGGAAGTACCTTGACCTCACTCCAAGTTTCTGCTCATGGAGTCAGGGAGGTGATATTGAGCACCCACAAGAGGAAGGAGTACCTGGTAGACAACCTGGGGACTTCATCGCAGCACACTCCAAGAGCGCCCTACTGCTTAACTCCCCCTATGCCAGTGACCACATTGTCTCCAGCAGGTCAGGTGCACTTGAACAGGAGACCATTAGCAGGCCAAGCCTCTCATGACCTCAGGACACCATAGGCCAAAGTCCTCACATTCAACAAAGTATATCATTCAGCAAGTCAGCATCTCAGCTATGGATATCGGTGCTTCAGCAACAGGTAGTAGTCGGAAAAGCAAGATAAAAAAATCTTAACGGCACACACACAGGTGGCAGTGGTGTACAATCATTGTATATAGTTTTGGCACTTGTAAATATAGGTTTCCTTGCAATATTTGGAAGTGTCCTGAATTCTCATCTTTTTGATTTGATTTGATTTATTATTGTCACATGTATTAGTATACAGTGAAAAGTATTGTTTCTTGTGCACTATACAGACAAAGCATATGTTTATAGAGATGGAAATGAGAGAGTGCAGAATGTAGTGTTACAGTCATAGCTAGGGTGTAGAGAAAGATCAACTTAGTGCGAGGTAGGTCCACTCAAAAGTCTGATGGCAGCAGGAAAGAAGAGTCGGTTTGTATGTGACCTCAGACTTTTGTATCTTTTCCCGACAGAAGAAGGTGGAAGGGAGAATGACTGACGTGCGTGGGGTTCGTTATTATGCTGACTGCTTTGCCAAGGCAGCGGGAAGTGTA
Organism: Mustelus asterias; assembly: GCF_964213995.1. Lineage (NCBI taxonomy): Eukaryota > Metazoa > Chordata > Chondrichthyes > Carcharhiniformes > Triakidae > Mustelus > Mustelus asterias. Next base: position 59,604,494 of record NC_135815.1, read on the forward strand.
GACAGAGTCAATGGATGGGATGCTGGTTTGTGTGATGGATTGGGCTACATTCTGGTCACGGGCATTTAGGGGTGTGTAATTTGAACCCCATCAGGGTCCAATAATGAACTCCTTTAGATTCACTTCTCTCAAGTTATCAACATATTGATTTTGCAATAATCCCACATGTACATACTTAAGCAACACATTGGTAATGAGTGTGTGGCCTAGGCACACATCATACGATCCGCCACTTGCAGCTCACCATGTTTTGAGTTCTGAAAATGATGTGCGTACAGTGTTCAGTGAGGTCATTGCTACTGTTGCCCTGATGTGAGCTGTGGATGATGCAAAGATTGCTCAAGGAGATTTAAACAGCTTACGTGAGAGGAAAGGAACACTGTAGATGCAGTTTTAGTGTTGAAAGAGTGAAGCTATACACAGTGTTCTTAACAGTAGAAAAGCAGAGGCTTCCCTACATGTTTGGAAAATGCTATTGTGGGCACGTTCAATCATAGAATCCCTGCAGTGCAGAAAGAGGCCTTCGGCCCATTGAGTCTGCAGCGACAACAATCCCACCCTATCCCCGTAATCCCAGGTATTTACCCTGATATTAAGGGGCAATGTTTTTAGGGCCAATCAGCTTAAACCGCACATCTTTGGAGTGTGGGAGGAAACCCACACAGACTCTGAGAGATGGTGCAAACTCCACACAGACAGTCAACCAAGGCTGGAATTGAACCTGGGTCCCTGGCGTTGTGAGACCGCAGTGATAACCACTGTGCCAGCATGCTGCCCACAATTGTTCTTGGTGCATTATAATTTTGAGCTAACATGCAGGTGAAGGCTGCAAGTATGGAGGCAGTGGGCAAGTTTGCCTTGACTGCAAGAGGGATTGAGTGTAGGATTAAAGTGGTGTGTATGTAGTTGATCGTTGCATTTGATGACCTCACATGGAGATTTATTTTGCCTGCTCGTCTCTTATCAAGGATTGCAATAGACTTTGCAGAAAGGAATTACAAACAAAGTGCACCAATGTGAAGGACTGGCACATTATTCCATGAGGTGAGAGGCGAAAGGCACTGGTGAGGCCGCAGCTGGAGTACTGTGTGCAGTTTTGGTCCCCTTATTTGTGAAAGGATATATTGGCCTTGGAGGGAGTGCAGAGAAGGTTCACCAGGTTGATACTGGAGATGAGGGGTGTAGCTTATGAGGAGAGATTGAACAGATTGGGCCTGTACTCGTTGGAGTTTAGAAGGCTGAGGGGTGATCTTATAAAGGCATATAAGATAATGAAGGGGCTGGATAGGGTAGAGGTAGAGAGATTCTTTCCACTTAGAAGGAAAACCAGAACTAGAGGACACAGCCTCAAAATAAGTGGGGGCCGGTTCAGAACAGAGTTGAGGGGGAACTTCTTCTCTCAGAGGGTAGTGAATCTCTGGAATTCTCTGCCCATTGAAGTGGTGGAGGCTACCTCGTTGAATATGTTTAAATCACGGGTAGATAGATTTCTGATCGATAAGGGAATTAAGGGATATGGGGAGCAGGCGGGTAAGTGGAACTGATTCGCCTCAGATCAGCCATGATCTTGTTGAATGGCAGGGCAGGCTCAAGGGGCTAGATGGCCTACTCCTGCTCCTATTTCTTATGTTCTTATGAGAGTGAAATTAGAACGAGCCTTTGTACTGAACTGTACTGAACTGTACATGGACTGTGAGGCTATCCACGTGAAGCATCAACAGTCTGTAAAAGGCTCTATAGGGTCCATGCAGGAAAGATCTTTTATTTGCTTGAGGTGTCTAGAATGACACATCACAGTCTCAAAGTAATTCTGAGGCTGTCTACGACTGAAACTTGTGCGAGTTTCTTCAATTGTAAGGTCCAAAATGGTTGATACTCAACAACCCAAACTGCAGGTGATACATAGTCATTGAGTGGACTTCAAAGTAATCTTAAAATATTTTGGATGATAAATATATCAAGAGATATGAGTTTACTATGGGCGAGTGACGACTTGGGGGCAGGTACACAACCTTCCCTGATCAATCTGCATGAAGGAGCAATCTCAAGAGGCCAAATGGTATTCTCATCGCACTCCTCCGTGTACATAGATGGTCTATACCTGGTTCTACCTGAAAGAGCTCTCTCCATGGTCAGCTGCCCATTGGGAGCAGGTGTGAGAGTGATATCAATGCACTTGTGAAAGGTACGATTTCCATTTTGCTTTGAAGATGCCAAACGCACAGATTTTGTGAGGGCATGGGAAATATCTCATTTCAACTTACAGGTGCCTGAGGTTGTGGGAGCATGGAGTGCTGTGTATTTTCTAATGTCTGCATTTAACACCAGGGCTCTGTATTTCAGTACAGTTTAATGCATGCAAAGGAACAAATCACCAGCAAGGCACGTGTTAAATAGTGCAGTTTAATTCAGCTATCATAAATCAAGATATTGTAGAGCAAAATGTAATGTCAGCTGCCAAAAAGGAGTTGTGGCCTGCCAGCCAGCAGATGACAGTAAACCAAATAGTAAGGGGAATGTCTCAGCAGCTTATTCTGCCTGGAATCTGTTAGCTGATTAGCAAGAGCATGTCTGCCACGTCATATCCTTGTAATGGCCTCTGCATGTGCCTCCATGACATCCTTGCCCTCATCAACACCATTCCCTTCACCATCCTTATCAGAGGAGGCATCTCGGTCCTTCATGTCTAACTCAGCCAAGTTGTGGAGATGCCGGCGTTGGACTGGGGTAAGCACAGTAAGAAGTCTCAACACCAGGTTAAAGTCCAACAGGTTTATTTGGCAGCACTAGCTTTTGGGGCCTCAAGCTCCTTCTTCAGGTGAGTGGAATTCTCACCTGAAGAAGGAGCTTGAGGCTCCGAAAGCTAGTGCTGCCAAATAAACCTGTTGGACTTTAACCTGGTGTTGTGAGATTTCTTACTGTAACTCAGCCAAGACGTGCCTTCTTTGTAGTGTGAGACTGTGCAGGATGCAGCAGACGATGATCAGAAGACAGTAAGGAGTATTGAGCCGTCTGAACTTCACCTTTAGAAAGCATATGGTCTGCTCAACTATAGCTCTGAAGAGGCATATGTAACATTGTAGCTCTCCTGGTGGCACTCACTCTATGGATTGCAAACTGGTGTCATCAAGGAGCCAGCCTTGCAATAGCCGAGCTTCTTCAAAAAATTGTGGCACCTGGGAGTGATTCAAAATGTAGGGGTCGTGTGAGCTCCCAGGAACCATGCACAAACATGCAGGATTTGACTTGTATGATCTCCTATGTGACTGGCCAATGCCAAGGAACTCTCAAGGTCAGGTGTGCAGTCAATAGTTCCTTGCATTTGTGGGAAACCAGTGATTAGTGCAAAACCCAATGCTCTGGCAGTTAGGCATTCCGGATCCAAGTTGAATTTGATAAATTGGTGCATGCTCCTGAAGAGGAAATCTGTCACCTCCTAGATACACTTGTCACTGACTGGGAGACGCCACACAGGCCCCCATTGGAGGCTGGATGGAATCACTGGCAGAGAAGTTCAGGGTGGCAGTGACATTGATCACCACCGGCATGGGATTGCCTCCAGGTCCTTGTGGCCACAAAGCAGCATGGAGAAGCTGGCAGATATAAGCAAGCACATTACAGAGCATCTTAAGGTGCCTCTGATATTGCCTTTCACTCATTTGTAGATAGGTGCACTCCCTAGGATATACTTGTGGTTGTGCCAATGCTCGCCATTGCATTAACCCCAGTATCCTGACCCCCTTGGTGTTGAGGCCTTTGCTCCGCCTAGCCCTGGGGCGGCACGGTAGCACAGTGGTTAGCACTGCTGCTTCACAGCTCCAGGGACCTGGGTTCGATTCCCGCCCTTGGGTCACTGTCTGTGTGGAGTTTGCACATTCTCCTCGTGTCTGCGTGGGTTTCCTCCGGGTGCTCCGGTTTCCTCCCACAGTCCAGAGATGTGCGGGTTAGGTTGATTGGCCATGCCAAAATTGCCCTTAGTGTCCTGGGATGCGTAGGTTAGAGGGATTAGTGGGTAAATATGTAGGGATTTGGGGGTAGGGCCTGGGTGGGATTGTGGTCGGTGCAGACTCGATGGGCTGAATGGCCTCTTTCTGTGCTGTAAGGCTTCTAAGTTTCTTCTAACCTGAGCTTCCTCCTCATTCAGATGAGAACGAGTAGAAAGTCAGGGTTGCCTGTAGCCTGCAATCTGTCTGTGTGGAGTTTGCATGTTCTCCCCGTGTCAGCGTGGGTTTCCTCCGGGTGCTCCGATTTCCTCCCATACTCCAAAGATGTGCGGGTTAGGTGCATTGGCCATGCTAAAGTGACTCTTAGTGTCAGGGGGACTAGCTAGGGTAAATGCATGGGGTTATGAGGATAGGGCCTGGGTGGGATTGTAGTCGATGCAGACTCGATGGGCGAAATGGCCTCCTTCTGCACTTTAGGGATTCTATGAACGTCCCCCCATGAGACCATCCCCTACCCACCCATGAATCTAGCACTTCCACTCTACCTGATCAAACATCCTTCTCTGGCTGTGAGTGTGCCCTCTGCCTTCCAGTACCCTCCTTCAAACATCAAGGACCAAATTCAAGAACTCACAGCCCATGTCATTTAAACATCTCTCTGTGATGTTCAATGCCAGAAAAGCCATCCACTCTCCTACAATGGGACCAAGACGTGTGACATGCTTATTTTTACCCTTCTCTGGACACTTCTAACATTCCCTGGAGAGTCTGTCTCCCTTCCCAGGCCAGCCCCCCACCTTTCCTCACTGGTGCTCCCTCCCCTATTGTTACAAAGGGGAGGGTGATGTCCTCTCAAAGAACTAACAGTCAACCATTCAAAGAGGAGGAGGTAGAGGTGGGTACAATTACAACATTTAAAAGACATTTTTGGATAGGAAAGGTTTAGAGGGATATGGGCCAAACGCAGGCAAATGGGACTAGTTCAGTTTAGGAAACCTGATCAGCATGGACAAGTTGGGCCGAAGGGCCTGTTTCTGTGCAGTCTATCTCTATGACTTTATAACCCTTTCCCCCAAAAAGCTGTTGAGGTTAATTCAATTGAAAAATTCAAAAATAAAATTGATAGCATTTTGTTAGACAAGGGTGTTAAGGGATATGGAGCCAAGGTTAAAAAATGGAATTAAGATTTAGGTCAGCCTGGATCTAATTGATTGTTGGAAAAAGTGCCTGAATGGCCTACTCCTATTCCTATTCCCATGTTTCTGTCAGCCACAGGAATACAAATCGTGGAAAGGTCACCAAAGTTAGCTCTGAGATTTCAGGACGATAGCTGAATCCTAATAAATGTCATCACCAATTCATTTTGATTCTTCAAAAGAAAGTCATCAAAGACCCTGTCTGGCAGAGATTTTTCAGGGCAATATATCCCCTAATACAATGTCAATTTACTTTACTGTCAAACAAAGTCTGCTATTCACCCCTATGGCTTGTTCATGAAAGCTGGAGAAATTGATACAGATAAATATATCACCTGCTTGCCAAAAGAGAAAATGCATTTGAGGAAATTCTTTCCTTTTCAAAACACAAGCCAAGTGTCACAGAACCATCCGGACAGCTGTTAGTCACATGTGTTGACACAAAAGGAGTACAGATCACACCGCTGCATGCAGATTAAATGTAAGGTTGTCTGGCAGTGATCTACCGTACTTGGTGCTGTTTCACCCTTAGTGTCTTCAGCACACATTGAATTTGGAATTTTATGCTCCCCCAGGGGTTGGGGAGGGAGTTGTGAAATGGGCTTCCATGCTAATGGCAAAATGCTCATCACCTCCCTGTCCACCCGACCCCTGTGGATAGTTTACCCATGGCAGAAAAGGCATCAGATGGCCCACCCATCCTGAGCCAATTGAGGTTCTTAAGTAGCCAATTAATGACCATTTAAAAGCCTCCTCCTACCACCACTGTGAGTTTTCCTGTTGTGGGCCCATGTCAGGTTTGCAGGCTGCCCAGCAATAGTTGTGACCTGATGAATGGGCTGGGTCGGGATGCCTCCTGGTTGGGCATTCTGTGACATTTCCCCCCCCCCCCTCACAAAGGTGTGAACTCCCCCTTCCTGCATGTCCCCCCCTTGACCTGTCAGCCCCTTCTTCCCCCCAACCCCCTTGCCATGCTCAAATGGGTCTACCAGCCTGGCAGAAGCTGATAATCTGCAACATCTAGGGCAGAATTTTCTCAAAAAATTCTAAACATTGAATGGGCAAGAAAATGGTAGGTTTTGTCACCGATTTTTTCAGTCAGCTAAGTAACGTGAATATCCGGCACTCTGTGCATAACAGGAGCCATCATGTGACTCTTGCCAGCACAGTGTACACAGTATACTGGGAGATCTCCTGTATACTGGACAGGAGTACCCCACCACCCCCACAGACATCGCACCCCATCCCCCCTTCGGATCGCCGCACCGGACATTGCCCCCCCCCCCTCCAATCGCCATCCCAGTGATAGCTCCCCCCCCACACGCTCAATTGTCGCTCCCCCCCAACCGATCAACAACGCACCCCCCCACACTCTGCAGAGTTCCCCCTTCCCTCCTCCCTGCCACCCTCCTGGTCAGGCCCCAATCCTCAGGTGCTGCCCCTCAGGCCCTACCCCCATGGCACTGCCAGGGTGCCCATTGGGCAGTGCCAAGGTTTCAGGCTGGCAGTGCCAGGGTGCCAGGCTGGCAGTGACAAGCAGCAACCCCAACTGCTCCATTCAGCTCCCTCTCCCCAACCTTCTCTTGTAGTGTGGTTACTGGGGTTAATCTCATCAATCTCCTTTCCATTCCAGTCACCCCTTTGAGTATTTATCTCATGGACAATCCAAGGTGGATTAACTATCTTCGCCCCTCCCTGAAGCTTCATCTTGAACTACTCTCAAGATGTTTGCCTCCATAGTCAGAGTGCTTCATGGCAGAGTCACATAACTATGGCAAGCCAGTTAGTCAGGCAGTACAGGATTGTATTTCCAAAACCCAGACAGTACACCCGGCTGACGCCATGTGCCGGTGGTGGAAGGATTGAATGTTTAAGATGGTGGATGAGTTGACAATCAAGTTGGTTACATTGTGCTGGATGTTGCTGAGTTCCTGAGTGTTGTTGCAGCTGAACCCATTCAGGCAGGTATTACAACATACTATTGGCTTGTGCCTTGTAGATGGTGGACAGGCTTTGAGGATTCAGGAGGAGAGTGACTCACCACAGAATATCCAACCTCTAACCTGCTATTGTAGTCACAGTATTTATATAACTGGTTTCGTTAAATTTCTGGTTAATGGTGCTCCCAGGATGTTGATGATGGCAGATCAAATCCAATTGAATGACAAGTGAAGGTGGTTGAATTTTAAATAAATGGTCAGTACCTGACACTTTTATAGCATGAATGTTACTTGCCAGCTATCAACCCAAGCCTATCTAGGTCTTGCTGCATGCGGGCATGGACTGCTTCATTATCTGAGAAATCACAAATGAAACAGAACATTGTGCAATCATCAGCAAACATCCCCACTTCTGACCTAACGATGAAGGGAAGATTATTGATGAAGCAGCACTACTGTGAGAAAGTCCTGCACTGATATCCTGGGACTGGGCTGATTAACCTCCAACAAGCACAACCATCTTCCTTTGTGTTAACTATGACACAAGCTATATATGCTCTTGATACAATAATTTTTAATACAGCCATACACATTAAAATGTATAGATTGATTTGTCAGGTAAATTATAACCTGGTCATTTATTTTATTTATTTTACAAGAATGGTTCCAGGGACGAGGAACTTCAGTCATGAGGAGAAATTGGAAGGGTTGGGACTGTTCCCCATGGAGAGAAAAGGGCTAATAGGATATTTTATAGAGATGATCAAAATCATGAGGGGACTGGACAGAGTAGATAGGGAGAAACTGTTCATGTTTGTAAAAGGATCAAGAACGAGAGGGCACAGATTTAAAGTCATTTGCAAAAGAAGCAAATGTGATGGGAGAAAATCTTTTCACACAACAAGTTGTTTGGGTTTGGAATGTACTGCCTGGAAGCGTGTCGGAGCAAATTCAATATAGGCAATCAAGAGGGCATTAGATGATTATTTAAATAGAAACAATGTGCAGGGATACAGGGAAAAAGGAATGGCAGTAAGTTATAATGCTCATTTGGAGAGTCAGTGGCAGCCATGATGGACTGAATGACCTCTTTCTGCACCATAACAATTCTGTGATTCTGGTTGATACATCTCAGGCATTTGGAGGCTTGAGTTAATTATGGAGAACCTGAATGGACATAGGTAGACTAGCAAAATGGTCAGATGAGTGGTAGATGGTATTTAATACAGAGATTGTGAAGTAATTCATTTTAGCAGAAGGGAAAGGAAGAGACAATACAAAGTTAATGGCATAATTCTAAAGAATATGCACAGACATAAGGATCTGGGGGGTCCAAATGATTTGATCTTTGAAGGTGGCAAGTCATGTTGGAGAGTAGTGAGCAAAGTATATGTGATCTTGGGCTTAACAAGAAATATTGTGTATAAAAGGAGGCAAGTTATGTGAACTTTTATAAAGCTTTGGTTAAGCCACAAATAGAATATTGCATCCAATTCTGATCACCATGCTTTAGGAAGAATGTGAAGGTCTTTGAGCAGATAGTGAGGAGATTGGTTTCAGAGTGGTTCTAGGGATGAGAGAATTTGGCTACAAGACTAGGTTGGTGAAGTTGGGGTTGTTCTACCTGGAGCAAAGGAGATTGCGGGTACATCTGATTGAGGTGTACAGATTATGACTGGCTTAGATAAGATAGACAAAAAACAACTGCTCCCATCAGCTGATTGAACAAGGGCTAAGGGACACAGATTTAATGTTTTGGACAAGTATATAGGGGAGGAGGTTCATGAGGAAGAATTATTTTGCACAGCAAGTGGTGATGAACTGGAACTCACTGCCTGCGAGAGTGGTGGGAGTGGAAATGATTTCAAAAGGAAATTGGATAGGCAATTGTGGGAAATAAACTCGCAGGGTTATGGGGATTGAACAGGGAAATAAGACTGACTAGATTGCTCTACAAATTGCACAGATTCCTAGATGGGTCTAATTGCCCTCTTCTATTTCCGTAATGACTCTATGACTTATGTAAAGGACATCCCCTATTATATCATTGCAGTGCTGGGGCAGTACTTGTAGACATAGAGCAGCCGCTATATCTCATGTGTATCAATAACTTCTGGCATTATTGAAATAATATGAAGTCAGGTATGAACTCTAACATCAACAGAATGTTTCTAAATAAACAACAGTATTAACATTTCAGGAAAAAAGAATATCCCATGGCTAATTTATATAGTGTAATCAGGCATGAGATATAATTATTGCATGCTCATTTGTATACAGGCATTTTCATTTTAATAAACTGAGTGAAAAATGTAAAGAAGGACACGTTATATTTCTAAATAACAATTACATATTGTTAATTTTGTTATCTGATGTTTCAAATTATAGAACTATGGGAGTAAAATGATCAAACTGTTTATGTTACATCCGAATCCTTCCCCTCCCCCAATCTCCACCACAATCCCGAAACTCCACCTTGAGAATAATCACTGTGTAAAAGTTGCATCAAGATTAGATATTCTCTTTGTTGTAGTGAAACTGAACACCTTGGGGATCAGCAGATGAGTAACTATTACACATTGAATGAAGAACGCTTGAAAGGTCCTTGGGCCCACAGAAGAACACACCGACATTGGCCCTGTAGAAGATGCAAAGTTAGAGACAATTTAGAACAAGACATCTTGTACTTGCCAGGCTGTTGGCTATTTTTTATGCTCATACTATTGGAGGTCGGCTGTTGAAACATTGGCACAAAATTGCAAAAAGGAATCAAGTAGTTAATAGGATTACAGGTATGTAAGTAGATAATTGGATTACAGGTATATAAGTAGATAATTGAACACAGCTGCCATCAGAATGTAGTAATTTGTTTGATACAAAATAGCACCACTTATCATTTAGGTTTCTGAAGTCACACAAATGAACATTATTTGGTTGTTTTTTTGCTACATTAAACTTGGGAACGTAGTCAGTGCTGAGTGAAATTCAGTTGCAGCACAGGAAACATGCTGTGAATGAATTATATGACTGAATGTATCACATTCTATTTATTTTTCTGACAACTCGCGTTAACACTTCTGATGATACATATCAGTTGCAGGTGGAGTGTATGGCTGCTAATACTAGGTCATTGTTACCAAAGAGGGAATAAAGCAAAGTGTATCATATTACATAAGCTACTTATTGTATAAGTTGAAATAAACTTGGATTTTTCGCTGTGCAAAACTTTGATGTAACAATCATTTCCTTTTTGCTATTACATCAAGTGTACAGCAGAGAAAAGAGGCCATTTGGCTCAACTGATGTATGTTAGTGTTTATGTCTCACGTGAGCCTCCTCCCACCTGACTTTATCCAAAATGATGAGCATATCCTTCTTTTGATTTGATTTGATTTATAATTGTCATGTGTATTACTGTACAGTGAAAAGTATTGTCCCTTGAGGGCTATACAGACAAAGCATACAGTAATAGAGAAGGAAAGGAGAGGGTGCAGAATGCAGTTTTACAGTCATAGCTAGGGTGTAGAGAAAGATCAACTTAATACTTCTCATTCAAAAGTCTGATGGCAACAGGAAAGAAGCAGTTCTTGAGTTCTAGTCCTTTCTCCCTCACCTCTATGACTCTATGGGGGCAATCTCCCAAAAGTGCTGAATTGGTGGGAAAACTGTTCTAGATCACGACTGTTTTTTCAGTGCAGCTTTAGACCTGAATCTCCCCACTCTGTGCACTGCATAGGTCACAATCATGAATATAATTAAAAACCCAGGGGTGGGGCCTATTCATGCCAGAGGCTGTCAGCTTCGGAACTTGCGCATGCGCAGTGGTCCTGATCCGTCAGTCTCCCCATTTGCTGGCCAGCGATTGAGCTGGCCAGCCCAGGACCACCGCAGTGCTGCCCCTCCAGCCCCCTCACGGCCTGATCACAGCCCCCACAACAACCGGGCCAGCCCTGACCCCCCGCCATCCGATTGCCCCCCTTTCATTCCGGCGGGGTCTCCCACTAGTTCCCCGAACGTGGGGAGCTACTCTAAACCCCGCCGGAATGAAGTACTCCTGGCGGGATGGGAGATGCTATCAGGCCTGGCAAGTTCTGTGCCGGGCCCAATAATAACATGCAAAATATATTTAAACTACATTTTAAAAAAAGATTCAAATGACTTACCTCTCTTCCCGCCGGTTTCCAGTGCGACTGTTCTCCGGCTCTGGGAGACGCGCATGCGTTCCTAGCACATGCGCGAATCCTGCGAAATGGCTGACACGCAATTCTCCCAACCGGACCCTCCAGAAAAGTTGCGGGTCGCAATGGGAGAATCAGGCCCTATGTTATGTAGTTTCCCCTTAAATGCATCCAAATTCCTCAACCACTCCATGTGCTGGAGTAAAGTAGAATACTGTGGATTTTGATGTGGAGATGCTGGCATTGGACTGGGGTGGGCACAGTAAAAAGTCTCACAACACCAGGTTAAAGTCCAACAGGTTTATTTAGAATCACGGACTTTCAGAACATTGCTCCTTCATCAAGTGAGTGGGTTTTGGCAATCCAAAGCAAAAACAGAAAATGCTGGAAATACCCAGCAGTCAAGAACCACTTCTTCCCTGCTGCCATCAGACTTTTGAATGATCCTATCGCTTATTAAGCTAATCTTTCTCTTCACCTTATCAATAACTGCAACACTAAATTCTGCACCCTATTCTTTTCTTCTCCCCTATGTACTCTATGAATGGTATGTTTTGTCTGTATAGCACACAAGAAACAATACTTTTCACTGTATCCCAATACATGTGACAATAATAAATCAAATCAATTCAATTCAATTTAATTCAGTCCAGGCAGCATCTGTGGAAAGTGAAACAACATTAAGGTTTCAGGCCAATGACCCTTCATCAGAACCCATGTGGTGACATGTTCTATGTTCTTATCACTTATTTGGGTAAAGATGTTTCTCCTGAATATTGGAGTTATTAGTGACCATCAAATATTTACAACATTTAGTTTTGAACTATGCTGAAAGGAAACAAGGGGTCGGGGCGGGGAGGTGAATGGCTGGAGAATCCTGGCCTTTGATTATCTTAAAGACATCTATATGGTCACCCTTCAGCTTTCTCTTTTCTAGAAAAAAGAGCTTCAAAGTTTCTTGCTTTGTAGGTTCTTTTAATGCTAGACTTATCCCTGTGAACCCTTTTTACATTTTTTCCAATGCGTCTCTATCTTTTTTATAATGGGACTAAACTTCCAGAGCATTTAGAAATACATAATATAGTCAAACAGAATCATGGCTTCATGAAGTGTAAGTTATGTCTAACAAATTTATTCGAATTCTTCTTTGAGGCGGTAACGAGCAGGATAGATAAAGGGGATATGAAGTATTATACTTGGATTTCCAAAAAGCATTCCATAATGGGGAGAGTTTAAACTAGATAGGTTGGGGGGAGGGGATCAAAGCGACGTGACTGAGAGTGAGGAAGGTAGCTCGCAAACAGAGAAGGGTTATAGGCAGTGCAAGAGGGCAGGTGGACTGGGAACAGAGAAGGGGAGAGGTCAGACCATAGGATTGAGAGGTGTCTACTCTAATGCCAGGAGTATAGTGAATAAACAACTAGCTAAAGGAGGAGAGGGCTTGGGAGATGTTAGTAGCGCTTCAACAAACCGGGTCCAAATAAAGGCTGGCATAAAGACACTTTGCCTGAATGCACGAAGCATTCGAAACAAAGTAAATGAGTTGATGGCACAAATCCATACAAATGAATATGATCTAGTGTCCATCACAGAAACGTGGTTGCAGGGTGACCGGGACTGGGAACTGAATATACAGGGTTATCAGGCATTTAGGAAGGATGACAGGTAGAAAAAGGAGATGGGGTAGCTTTGTTAATAAAGGATAATATCAGGACGGTAGTGAGAGACGACATAGGCTCTAAGGAGCAAAACGTGGAATCGTTGTGGGTGGAGATAAGGAATAGTAGGGGGAGAAAGACACTGGTAGGCGTGGTCTATAGGCCCCCAAATAATAACTTAGAGGTGGGGAGGGCTATAAACAAGCAAATAATGGATGCGTGCAAAAGTGGAACGGCAATAATCATGGGGGTTTTAACCTACATATTGATTGGTCGACTCAAATTGGACGTGGAGGGCTTGAGGAAGAGTTCTTGGAATGCTGTCGGGATTGTTTCATTGAACAGTATGTTACAGAACCTACGAGAGAGCGAGCTATCTTGGATCTGGGTCTGTGCAAAGAGACAGGTAGGATTAAGGATCTTCTTGTGAAGGATCCTCTTGGGATGAGTGATCATAATATGGTGGAATTTCTGATACAGATGGAGGGTGAGAAAGTAGGGTCCCAAACCAGTGTCCTCTGCTTGAACAGAGGGGAGTACGATAGGATGAGGGTGGAATTGACTAATGTAGACTGGGCGAGCAGACTGGTAGGTAGGACAGCTGAGGAACAGTGGAGGATTTTTAAGGAGATTTTTTTAAGTACTCAGCAAAAATATATTCCGGTGATAAAGAAGGACTGTAAGAAAAAGGATAACCGGACGTGGATAACGAAGGAAATAAAGGAGAGTATTAAAATAAAATCAGATGCGTACAGAGTGGCCAAAAATAGTGGAGAATTAGTGGATTGGGAAAGCTTTAAAGAAAAACAAAGAACGACTAAGAAAGCGATTAAGAAAGGAAAGATAGATTATGAAACTAAACTAGCTCAAAATATAAAAAATGATAGTAAAAGTTTTTACAAGTATATAAAAAGGAATAGAGTGGCTAGAGTGAATGTTGGACCCTTGGAAGATGAGAGGGGGGATTTAATAGTGGAAAACGAGGAAATGGCTGAGACTTTAAATAAGTTCTTTGTGTCGGTCTTCACGGTGGAAGACACAAATAGTTTGCCGAATATTAGAGATCGAGAGTTGGTGGGAGGGGAGGTCCTTAATACAATTACTGTTACTAAGGAGGTGGTGCTTGGTAGACTAATAGGACTGAAGGTAGACAAGTCCCCAGGCCCAGATGGAATGCATCCCAGGGTACTGAAAGAAATAGCTGAGGTAATAGCAGATGCGTTAGTAGTAATTTATCAAAATTCGCTGGACTCTGGGGTAGTGCCGGCTGACTGGAAAACAGCTACTGTTACGCCGCTGTTTAAAAAAGGAAGTAGACAAAAGGCGGGTAACTACAGGCCGGTTAGCTTAACGTCCGTAGTTGGGAAGATGCTAGAGTCCATTATTAAAGAGGAAATAACAGAGCACCTGAATAAGAATGGTTCGATCAAGCAGACGCAGCATGGATTCATGAAGGGAAAGTCGTGTTTGACGAATCTACTGGACTTTTATGAAGATGTCACTAGTGCGGTTGACAGAGGGGAACCGGTGGATGTGGTGTTTTTAGATTCCCAGAAGGCGTTCGATAAGGTGCCTCACAAAAGGTTGCTGCAGAAGATTGGGGTACACGGAGTTGGGGTAAGGTGTTGGCGTGGATTGGGGATTGGCTATCTAACAGGAAGCAGAGAGTTGGGATAAATGGGTGCTTTTCTGGTTGGCAGTTGGTGACCAGTGGCGTGCCGCAGGGATCGGTGCTGGGGCCTCAATTGTTTACCATTTACATAGATGATCTGGAGGAGGGGACTGAATCTAGGGTATTCAAGTTTGCTGATGACACGAAGGTGAGTGGGAAAGCGAATTGTGTTGAGGACGCGGAAAGTCTGCAGAGAGATTTGGATAGGCTGAGCGAGTGGGCGAGGATCTGGCAGATGGAATATAACGTTGCGGATAGCGAAGAGCATTGTCGGGCAATACAGCAGGATATAGATAGGCTGGAAAATTGGGCGGAGAGGTGGCAGATGGAGTTTAATCCGGATAAATGCGAAGTGATGCATTTTGGAAGAAATAATGTAGGGAGGAGTTATACAATAAATGGCAGAGTCATCAGGAGTATAGAAACACAGAGGGACCTAGGTGTGCGTCCACAAATCCTTGAAGGTGGCAACACAGGTGGAGAAGGTAGTGAAGAAGGCATATGGTATGCTTGCCTTTATAGGACGGGGTATAGAGTATAAAAGCTGGAGTCTGATGATGCAGCTGTATAGAACGCTGGTTAGGCCACATTTGGAGTACTGCGTCCAGTTCTGGTCGCCGCACTACCAGAAGGACGTGGAGGCATTGGAGAGAGTGCAGAGAAGGTTTACCAGGATGTTGCCTGGTATGGAGGGTCTTAGCTATGAGGAGAGATTGGGTAGACTGGGGTTGTTCTCCTTGGAAAGACGGAGAATGAGGGGAGATCTAATAGAGGTATACAAGATTATGAAGGGTATAGATAGGGTGAACAGTGGGAAGCTTTTTCCCAGGTCGGAGGTGACGATCACGAGGGGTCACGGGCTCAAGCTGAGAGGGGCGAGGTATAACTCAGACATCAGAGGGACGTTTTTTTACACAGAGGGTGGTGGGGGCCTGGAATGCGCTGCCAAGTAGGGTGGTGGAGGCAGGCACGCTGACATCGTTTAAGACTTACCTGGATAGTCACATGAGCAGCCTGGGAATGGAGGGATACAAACGATTGGTCTGGTTGGACCAAGGAGCGGCACAGGCTTGGAGGGCCGAAGGGCCTGTTTCCTGTGCTGTACTGTTCTTTGTTCTTTGTTAGCAAATGTGAGGTTATCCACTTTGGAAGAAATAATAGTAAATTGGAATATTATTTAAATGGAGAAAAATTACATCGTGCGACTGTGCAGAGGGACCTGGGGGTCCTTGTGCATGCATCGCAAAAACTCAGTCTGCAGGTGCAGCAGGTGATCAAGAAGGCGAATGGAATGTTGGCCTTTATCGCGAGGGGGATAGAATATAAAAGCAGGGAGGTCTTGCTGCAACTGTACAAGGCACTGGTGAGGCCGCAACTGGAGTACTGTGTGCAGTTTTGGTCCCCTTATTTGCGAAAGGATATATTGGCCTTGGAGGGAGTGCAGAGAAGGTTCACCAGGTTGATACCGGAGATGAGGGGTGTAGCTTATGAGGAGAGATTAAACAGATTGGGTCTGTACTCGTTGGAGTTTAGAAGGATGAGGGGTGATCTTATAGAGACATATAAGATAATGAAGGGGCTGGATAGGGGAGAGGTGGAGAGATTCTTTCCACTTAGAAGGGAAACCAGAACTAGAGGGCACAGCCTCAAAATAAGGGGGGGCCGGTTCAGAACAGAGTTGAGGGGGAACTTCTTCTCTCAGAGGGTAGTGAATCTCTGGAATTCTCTGCCCATTGAAGTGGTGGAGGCTTCCCCGTTGAATATGTTTAAATCACGGGTAGATAGTTTTCTGATTGATAAGGGAATTAGGGGATATGGGGAGCAGACGGGTAAGTGGAACTGATTCGCTTCAGATCAGCCATGATCTTGTTGAATGGCGGGGCAGGCTCGAAGGGCCAGATGGCCTACTCCTGCTCCTATTTCTTATGTTCTTATGTTCTTATAAGGTATCACGCAAAAGGCTAGTTAATAAGCTAAGAGCCCACATTGTTGGGGTAGTATATTAGGATGGATCGAGGATTGGCTAACTAATGGAAGACAAAGAGTTGGGATTAGAGGAATATTTTCAGGATGGCAACTTGTAACTAGTGGAGTGCCACAGGGATTAGTACTGGAGCCATAATTATTTACAATATATATTAATGACTGGGACAAGGGAAGTAAATGTACTATTGCCAAGTTTGCGGAAGATACAAAAATAGGTGGGAATGTAAGTGGTGAGGATTGGATATAGAGTTTACAGAGGGCTATAGATAAGTTAAGTGAGTGAGCAAAAACTTGGCAGATGGAACATAATGTGGGAAAATGTGAAGTTATGCACTTTGGTAGGCAGCAGAAAGGAGCTGAATATTCTTTAAATGGAGAAAGACTGCAGAAAGCTGCAGCACAGAGGGATTTGGGGGTCCTCATGTATAGAACATAGAACACAAAATATAAATCACAAAAAGCTAGTATACAAATTCAGCAGATAATAGGGAAGGCAAATGACATGTTGGCCTTTATTTCAAAGGGAATGGTGTATAAAAATAGGGAAGTCTTGCTAAAACTATACAACGTACTAGTTAGCCCAGACTTGGAATACTATGAACAGTTTTGGTCCCCTTTTCTACTGGCATTGGAAGCCGTCCATTAAAGGTTCACTAGGTTGATTCTGGGTGTGGAGCGATTTTCTCATGAAAAGAGGTTAAGTAGCTTGGGACTGTACTCATTGGAGTTTAGAAAAATGAAAAGCGACCTTATTGAGACATATGGGATTCTCAGAGGGCTTGATGGTAAGAGACTGAGAGATTGGTTCCCCTTGTGGGAGAGTTTAGGACCAGAGGGCATAATCTCTGAGTAAGGTGTGTCCATTTAAGACAGAGATTAGGAGAAATTTCTTCTCTCAGAGAGTAGTGAATCTGTGGAATTCTTTACTGCTGTGGTTTGCACAGGCTTGACCGTTAGGTATATTGAAGGGTGAGATAGACAGGTTTTTAATCAGTAAGGGAGTCAAGTTTTATGGGGATAAAGCGGGAAAGTGGAGTTGAGGATTATCATATCATATCAAGTCTGCTCCATCATTCAATGATGGAGCAGACTTAATGGGCTGAATAGCCTGCTTCTGCTCCTATGTCATATTGTCTTATAGATATCAGCTGGTGCTTGTAATGAGGAATGGTGCACTTTGGTTGCAAACCCTTTATATGAGGTCTATTTCAATCATTAATAATGAAATGGGCATGTGAGGTCCATGTGAGTTCTGACAAAGGCAACTGCATACACACCTCTTTAATCCTATACTTAATCTCTCTTACAGTCAATGGGCTAACTTGCCCATTGCCTTCATACTTGCCGCCATCAGCTACATATCAGCTCAAAACTACAATGCACGAAGGATGGCCAGAATGATTGGACATGCCCACAACAGCATTCTCCAAATATGCAGGGAAGCCTCTGCTTTTCTATTGTTAAAAGCATGGTGTAGAGTTTCACTCTTTCAACACTAAAACTGCATCTACAGTGATCCTTTCCTCTTGCGTAACCTGTTTAAATCCCCTTGAGCAATCTTTGCATCCATCCACATCACACGTCAGGGCAACAGCAGCAATGACTTCACTGAACACCCTGTACATGGATCATTTTCAGAACCCAGAACATGTTGAGCTGCAAGTGATGGATTGCATGATGTGTGTCAGGCTGCATGCTCATGACTAATGCATTGCTTAAGCATGCACATGTGGGATTATTGAGTATTCACTATGTTGATAATGTGACAGATGGGACTCCATAGGTGGACATTATCGGACTCTGATGGATTCTTGACCATTGAAGAAACTAATAGCAAAATAAAAATCCAGGACAATTCCAAACTGCTTATTTTTACAAGTTCCAAAACTGTATCCAATGGTTGCACACCCATGCAATCTGTGTGCCTTCAAACTTCTTTATTTCTTTTCCTATGTGCAGTACCAACATCCACAGCTGAGGTGGCGTCAGCCTTCTGACTGCTATGCCCAGTTGACTGCGATAATTTTGACAGGTGACTTTGGTGGCTCGAGGCCTTGACAGCCTTGGCCTGCTAAGGGTGTTTCCTGTTCTGGTGTAGGCGCATCTTCTTCGGCTTCACCTTCTGGAGGGATTGGTGTTACTGGCAGAGGGTAGGCTGAGCAGTAGTAGATCATTGGAGTGTGCTGGGATGAATCCCACAAGGTGCCTGACTGGTGCTCCTCCACTCCAGTGGGTGCCTGATGGCACCTGCCTGACTGCTGGAAGGAGGTTGAGTACCCTGCCTTCTCTCACTTAGCCACTGTGGCACTGCAACCATGGCTAGAGTGACAGAGTGCAGATCCAAACACACTGGATGGACAGCCATTGTGTGTTCTGCTAGACCTGGGTCTCGGCTGCCACCTTTTCCATTGAGGTAGCCATGTGCACGCATGCTGGAGTCAAGACAGCAAACAGATGTGGTTGGATTCCTTCAACTTTCAGTGTAATCAGCACATGGCTACTGGCATCTTTCCCTGACGGTTCCCCTGCCTGCCCCTGCATCTCCATCATTTCTCTTAAGGCTGAGTCCAGAGTGTGTCATATGCATGAGTCTGAGCAGTTCTCCAAGTGTCAGGAGCATAAACTGTCACCTCCTCCACCAACTGTGGACCCATGTCTGTGATGCGCTCACCAGATTGTGACCCTGATCAAGAATGTGTACCCCATGATGTGAATGGCTCTGCACTGATAGAGGGTGCAGATGAATGCTGTGAAGATGAATCACCAGAGGCCTGTGAGGCATCCACCTCAGAGGTGGTACTGGAACTGGTTTGGTGGCTGCTTCCCTTCTTTGGAACTTTCTGGTAGCTGGAATGGAGAAAAGATTTATTGGATGCCTAAGCAGGCTCCCTTATTAAAGCAATGTCTCACACTGTGGTGCACCTGCCAACTGAAGACTGGAGACATCCTCACTGGCTTTCTTGGGGAATCCTAGCTCATCTTCTGTGCAAACACAGTCCTGCTCATTCCCAGCTAGCTCAGTGGCCTCCTCCTAGAAGTTAGTTAGCAGTCTAATATCAAGCATGCTGCCAGTGCTCTTGGCCCATTCAGTCAACAACTAATTGTGCTCTTGATTGCAGCATGTTGCTGCATTGTAGCTCAAACAGTGTACACTTTCTATTTCATTCTGCACCTAATAGAACTACAGTCTCCACTTAGCACTGCTTTAGACAGATTGGCTAAATAAGACTGGGATCTCAGGAGTTAGAAAAACAACTTTCTCAGGTTGTGCACATTCTTGTCCTGCAGAAAGACAGAAGGGGATTGAGTATCATTCCAATAGGTGGTAGAGCAGTTCAGGAGCATGCATGCCTCTGCCATCTCCTGAACCATCCCCAGTAATGATTAACAAGCAGGATGTTCTGCAACTGATAGGACATTGAGAGTATGATGTGGCTGCCACGCAGATGTCCTATCCACTGCTGAGTCCTACGACACGAACTCCTGTCTGACAACTCCTGTGTAGTTGTACACATACACTATCTGATGCCCTGATGAGTGTCACTTTGCAGTGGGTAGACTATGCCATTTACCCTGATAGAGCACAGCAGATTGTTCATTCTTTACCTCCTCTGCTGAGCTGCTCTCCTCTGGGCCCCATGGGTTCTAACCTCCGCTGTGACCTCGGCCCAGGCTACTGTGACCTCGGCCCAGGCCACTGTGCTCAGACAGGAGGACCTCCAGCTGCCATCCTTGAGAAAGAACACCTTTCTTCTTTCTTGGACAGCCTGGAGGAGAACCTGCAAGGAGCTTCGCCAAACCATGAGGCCACAAATTGTCTGCTCTGTCACATTCTGGTTGATGCAGATTCTGGAGCTCCCAGCCTGCAGTGTGTGAATGGCTGCCCTGGTGTGCTTTACACATGGTGCCTGGACCTTTTGATGGCCCCACAAGGAAATGGTGGGATGGTGACTACCTGCCTGCCCTGCTGCAGGATTAATTTTGCTCTTTATTGATGCATATTTAATGAACTGAACAGCATGAGATTGTGCTTGGTTAGCTGTCACAACCAGAATCACATTCATTTCCACTACCGCCAACAACCTTATACTCCAGAATGGAATATCCCATCCATGGTCAACCTGATCTCAGTCAACAACCAATTGTGCTCTTGGTTACAGCATTGTACCTCAGACAGTACACTTTCTATTTCATTCTGCATCTAATGAACTGCAGTCTCCACTTAGCACTGCTTCAGACAGTTTGGCTAAGTAAGACTGAGGTCTCACAGGAGTTAGCAAAGGTATATATGTTTCATGTCACTCTACTGATAACAGTGCAGATTACTTAATACTTTACTCCAATTTTGAGCCCCAATCTCTCTGAAATAGAGTCATAGAGGTTTACAGCATGGAAACAGGCCCTTTTTAAAAAAAATCCCTAAGCTAATCCCAATTGCCCACATTTGGCCCATATCCCTCTATACCCATCGTACCCATGTAACTATCTAAATGCTTTTTAAAAGATAAAATTGTACCCGCCTCCACTACTACCTCTGGCAGCTTGTTCCAGGCACTCACACCCTCTGTGTGAAAAAATTGCCCCTCTGGACACTTTTGTATCTCTCCCCTCTCACCTTAAACCTATGCCCTCTAGTTTTAAACTCCCCTACCTTTGGGAAAAGATATTGACTATCTACCTTGTCTTTGCCCCTCATTATTTTATTGACCTCTATAAGGTCACCCCTCAGCCTCCTACGCTCCAGAGAAAAAAGTCCCAGTCTATTCAGCCTCTCCTTATAACTCAATCCATCAAGTCCCAGTAGCATCCTAGTAAATCTTTTCTGCACTCTTTCTAGTTTAATAATATCTTTTCTATAATAGGGTGACCAGAATTGCACACAGTATTCCATGTGTGGCCTTACCAATGTCTTGTACAACTTCAACAAGACGTCCCAACTCCTGTATTCAATGTTCTGACCGATGAAACCAAGCATGCTAAATGCCTTCTTCGCCACTCTGTCCACCTGTGACTCCACTTTCAAGGAGCTATGAACATGTACCCCATGATCTCTTTGTTCTGTAACTCTCCCCGATGCCCTACCATTAACTGAGTAAGTCCTGCCCTGGTTCAATCTACCAAAATGCATCACCTCACATTTGTTTAAATTAAACTCCATCTGCCATTCGTCAGCCCATTGGCCCAATTGATCAAGATCCCGTTGCAATTGGAGATAACTTTCTTCACTGTCCACTATGCCACCAATCTTGATGTCATTTGCAAACTTACTAACCATGCCCCCTCTATTCTCATCCAAATCATTAATATAAATGACAAATAACAGTGGGTCCAGCACTGATCCTTGAAGCACAAATATTATTTGTTTGTTATAAGGTAAATTATGGATTCTAGTCCAAACCTTTTATAAACATGCATTAATGTCTGATGACTCAACCACTATTTAAAGCATCAAAGGCCTTACCCAGGATGATGCTCAGCTATGCGTTTGAACTCCTTGTTCCAATTTGGCCTGCCATAGAAAGTCTTCTGTTTCAGTCCAGTGATAACATCTTCATTCTTTTCATAATGCAAGGCAATGTGAGCAGCCTACAGAAAAACAAGTGCCAGTCTATCATCAGAGCAATTGCTAAAGGTCTTTAATGTTGCAAATTGTGTCTCAAACTATTTAACTCCTTCATTGGCAAAAAAAAAGCTTAGACAGCACTAAGCAATACAATGTACTGTTATGTAGTAGGTAGTGAATTAATATAAACTCAGCTCCATCAGTAGTATTTTTTACATATTTGTTTCTGGGCTGAGAGTGTTGCTAGCAAGGTCTGCATTAGTTGACCACCATAATTGTCCTTGAGAAAGTGGTGGTGAGCTGTCTTTTTGAACCATTCAGTCCATATGATGTCGGTGCACCCATAGTGCTGCAGGAAACAAAGCTCCATTGTTAATCTTCTTGAGTATTGTTGGAGCTGCACTCAACCAGGCAAATGGAGAGCATTCCTTTACATTCTTGACTTATGCTTTGTACATGGTGGATAGGCTTTGGGGAGTCAGAAGATAAGTTACTCGCTGCACCATTTCCAGCCTCTGACCTTGTGTTGTAGCCATAAGCAGGTCTAGTTGAATTTCAGGTTCATGGTAGTCCCCAGGATGTTCGTGGTGGGGGATTTAATGATGGTAATGTTATTGAATGTCAAGGGCAGATAGTTCGATTCTCTCTTGTTGGGGTTGGTCATTGCCTGGCACTTGTGTGGTGTGAACGTTACTTGCTAATTATCAGCCCAGTCCTGAAGATTGTCCAGGTCTTGCTGCATGCTAGTACAGCCCACTTCTGTAGCTGGAAAACCACAATGAAAATCCCCACTTCTGACTTTATGATTAAGGGAAGATCATTGATGAAGTAGGTGGACCTAGGACACTGGGGCTGAAATAAATGAAACCACACGCATCTTCCTTTGTACTAGATATGAACTCCAATCACTGAATAGTTTTCCCCTTGACTTCTTTTGACTTCAATTTTGCCAGGGCTCCTTGATGCCACACCTGCTTAAATACTGCCTTGTTGTAAAGGACCGTCACTCTAACCTCACCTCTGGATTTCAGCTTTTTTGTCCATGTTTAGATCATACCTGCAATGAAGTCTGGCCATGGTTGAACCCAAGCTGGGCATCAGTGAGCAGGTTGTTGCTGGGAAAGTGATGCTTGATGGCCCTCTCGCTGACACCTTTCATCACTTGGTTCATGATTGAGAATAGACAGTCAGGGCAGTACTATCATATTGGATTTGTCCCGTTTTTTGTGGATATTTGTTAGTTTTGTAGCTGGACTGGGACAGCATGGTGAAGGGTGCGGCTAGTTCTGAAGCACAAGCCTTCAGTATTTGTTGTATTCAATTCCTTCAGCCATTTCGTGATGTCTCGTGGAGTAAGTCAAACTGGTTGATGACTGGCATCTGTGATAGCGAGGCCCTCAGGGGGATGTCACAATGGATCATCCATTCAGCAGTTTCGGCTGAAGAAAGTTACAAATATATTTTGCACTGATATGCTGGGCTCCACCATCATTGTGGATAAGGATGTTTGTGGAGCTTCCTCCTCTGGTTTCATGACTCATGAGGAGTAGATGATTGAGCTTTGCAGCCATTATGATTTCAGATTCCAGTATTGCTGACTTTAGTTGATGAATAGACAGTTTTGAGATTCCACTGTTCTGCAGTTTGGTGGAGAAGCTTCCCTGTTTCCATTTCAACTGTGATCTTTGCTGACTTGGCTTATTTCAACAATCACAGAGAGAGAGAGAGAGATAGAGATATGCCTGAAAATAGATTTTGCATGGTTGTTGCTGCTGCTGACTTCTTCTTTGGTATCACACATTTTCTGTTATCTCAGCACTGGTTCACACAGACACACACACCTGGGACAGCTTATCAGCTAGCTTTTATCCCAGTCTTTGTATATTCCTGAAAGGCAAGATCCACAAATTCATCTGGACATCACGCAGTAAATGGAGGGAATTTTCTTGTCCCACCCGCCATGGGAATCATAGCGGGTGGCGGCAGACCACACAAACATCCTTGGGCAGGAGTTTCCAGTTTTTGGGCGAGCGCAGCCGGAAAATCCGGCCCCATATCTCTTGATGAGATGACAGTCATTTCCCATAATGTCCCATTGTCTCCAGCGGAAATGGAATTCATTTCTGTATGCTTTCGAAGTACCTTGTCCAGAAACAGAGTGGGGTTCCATTGTCGCCCAGAGTATCACCTTCAAGCAATTACATCCTCAGCCATCTTAAATATGTCAATTTAAATAAATAATTCACAGGTCATACTTAAGGTTTAATTTTTCCTGGATGTAATTCAGTGTTTTGTTTTCTTTATTATGACACCAAACTAGTTTGAGAACGTTCCAATGGAGGCAACTAATTCTTCAGATGGAGAGAAAATTGATGGTAGATTCATCTTAATCAGCTCGAATGGACCAAGGATCAGTTGCACATGCAATAGAGGTCTGTGATAAATTCACCCATCAGCATTCTGAGCTGGGGATATAACAACATTCACAAAGCCAAGCATAGGGAAATGAGAAAAATAGATCTTCAAAAGAGGGTGTATCATCCTTTTGAAAACATTGTGGATTAAGGATATTAAATTGGACTGGGTAAGTGATATAGCACCATCTGCAATGTATTAAAAATGGTGAACATGCAGTTTCATACTGCAGTTGAGACACTCTGTTAAAAATGTAAATAATCTTCATATGGAGTGTGCTTCTGAGAAGAAGTCTGAAAACAAAAAGCATACTCTAATTTACAAAGTCTGCAAGCCAAACAGCTGTGTGCTGGGAAGGAACATCTTCGCTAATTATTTGAATATGCCTGCAGTTGTGCCGGTATATTTGGTTGTTCACTTCCACTGCATACGATTGAGGTGACAATCTCCCTACACAGTTTCATGTGAGTTGACTCCTGTTGAGAGCACAGATGGTTTGCACTTCAACATGTTGGTGGGTGACTTTATCCCATGCCTCTATTGCACTCTGGCTCTCCATTGCTGAGCTCTAGAAATGGTTTGGGAGACTTATCAAACTGAAATTTGATTTTCTGTAGTTTCACCTTGGTCTTTTTACTCACACTTGTTACTATTTCTAATTTCAGTAGCTTTTTTGCTGTTGAAGAGTAATTTGCATACAGCGTGACATTAGTCTTTGGACTGAACTACTTTCCATGCCTTCAGTTGATGTGTTTCCCCATTCAAGAATTGCCATGTATATATGGTGCTAGACTTGCTTGATTTCTTGATGAGTCATTTGGTGATTTTTACTGCCATCTCAGCCTTTTCATTTGACTGGTTATAGTGTAGAGGTGATATGTTAAATTTCCCAATCCTTTGTGACTTGTGATTCTTCACTCTTGAACTGAGGGCCATTGTCACTCATCATAATATCTGGAGTGCTGTACCGATTGAAGTGTGCTTTCAGGCATTTTACTATTTATTTCATCATCATTGAAGTCAGTTGGTCTAACTCCCAGTAGTTAGAAAAGTAATCTACCATAACAAGATCATCAATTTCTGCCAAAGTGATAAAGTTCACCCCCAGCAATATCTATGGACTGTCTGGGATGTCATGTGTCATCAAAGGCACTCTAGTTTGTTTAGCTTGATACACATTGTATACAGCACCTTAGCCAATGTGATCTTTAATTTCATTGCTCATGCTTAGCTAATAGAACACTTCTCATGCCTTTCTCAGAGTTGATTCAATTCCCTGATAGCTTGCATGGATGCTCTTCTGCATCTCTTCATTCATCTCCTTAGGGATGATGACTCTATTTCCTTTGTACAAGATGCCATCTTGGGCTCTTCATTTCAGTATGCCCAGTACGCTGTTGTGACTATGGGTATGTCCATGATGCTCTCAGACCATCCTTTCATCAGTACTTCCTATCGCGCTTGTTGTTAGAGGACTTCAAAATACTCTGGGATTTAAAGTACTAATTAAGACTAATTAGAACAGAGTGGATTAGCTTAAGAAAAGAATCAGAGACTGCCTTATACATTTTACAGAGGTACTGTCTACATAGAAACACTTATAACCACAGTTAGAGAATTTAAACATGTATTTCTGCAAAGTGCATTATTGAAGAAGCATACAGCTTGGCTAACAGTGCAGAGTTCTGAGGCATTATGGGAAAATAGGCTGATAAAATGAACCACATTCCTTATAACAATACACTTATAGAAGCATAACTCTTATCAGCATGAGTACCAGACAGCTAGTGAACGAGACGTTCATTGAACAAAGACACCAGACAGCTAATGAATAGGCCAAGTATATACCAGATAGGTGTTTAGGCCAGGTGGCCATGGGAAAGTCAGACAGAAACCGCTGGAATTTATTGTTCCCATCCTATCAGAGAATATCTATAATTGGCCAAGGATTATGACATTTACTATTGATGACTGACTTGTGTTAAAAAGCAGAGGTTGATCCCTCCATTCTGAGAACTAACACCGAAACATCCAAAGAGGAATACCTCACCCTATAATCTGTAAAAAGTGTGTGAAATGGTGTGACCTACTCTTCAGTAACTTCTTGTGGTTAAATAAGAATGAATCCCTGACACTCTGTAAAATCAACACGTAACAATTTATTTATCTAACAGTGAGCAAATTAACTAAACTATTAACAAACTGAATAAATCCCTTCTAACTATTCTTGAATAAAACAAGATTCTAATGCTATGCTGTTCAAATAAATACAATTCCTACTCATTACAACCAGGTTTTGTGTCTTCCGGAATATTCTGGGCCTTCTCTGTTGATTCTTCTGTCTGGAACTTCTTTCTTCTTTGGTACCTTTGCTATCTAGATGCTGCTTTCTCTGAGACATAGATGAAGCTATGAGAGCCAGCGATTCTCTGTGAGAGAGAGAGTTGAGAGCTGAGAGCTGTTAGCTCTGGCAGGTAGCAATTGCTCTTTTCTCTTTGTCCCACTGCCCCCTTCTTTTATACCTGTGATCACATATCAATATTTCCCAAAGTAGGATTCATCCTAGGTTGTCAAAACCATCAGATTTAAATTTAATAGGTTTTTGGTAATCTAGGTGCCTGATCAAACTGATTGGCTAAATTCAAAAAATTCAAACCCTGTTTGTTGTCTTGGTAAAACTGCTGCTTGGCCTTTTGATACTAATGTTTCAGTTTGGGTTCTCTATGTACTTGCATTTTTAAATTTCTAAGCACAGAAAAAGCACCACCTTTTAACAGGACCATGCAATGCTTTGCCCCTAGCATTTTACAATTTTATAATTTTACAATTTTACAAACATCAAATTCTAACTTCTTTCCTCCCAATCTACAATTACTCTGCCCAACTTTGCAACACTTGTACTAATGATGATTGGTTCATTCCTGACTGGGATGAGTTAGTGGGTATGTAAAATTACTTTTGGAAATTATATAATTATATTGCCGATGTGATGTCACTTCAGAGAAGAGTTGGACTGCCCAGTCCTTCTCTCCCAGCATGCATTGGTTAATAAAGAAACTTTCTTGCTTTCACCAGGATACTGTGTTGCGAGTCTTTGTATTAGCTAAAGTTATGCTCAATACATAGTCTCTGAAAAAAACCTCTACACTTGTAGAGTTGTATCTTGTTGCGTGGTGCTCTTGATTTGAGCAAGGTGCTTGTCTGTCAGACTGTGCTGTATTAATGACTTAAACAACATGTCAAGCTGTTGCTTTCCATTGAATCTAGAAGATGCTGCATTCTGTTGTAGCATCCTTAATTTTCTTCATAGGAGCGCTGTTCTCGACAACATGTCAGCAACATATGTCTGTTTCCTTTGCACATCCAGATGAAACCTTTGTAAAGGAAGTAAATTCCTTTGCAGTCGCTTTGGAGCAAATAGTAGAGGTTCATGAAAAATGCTTCAAAGTGGCTTGTTGTCAGACTCCACTGTTACTTTGCCTCTTCTCAGCAGGTACTGATGAAAATGCTGACACACAAAAACAACAGCCAGGCACACTTTCTTAATCTGAACATAGCGTCATTCTGTTTGTGTTTGTGCCCTGGATGCACATGTGACTGGTTGTCCTTGTGCATTGGAGTTTCTCACCAACCAGTCACACTGACATCACATTGCACGAAGACTTCCTCATTGATAGTACTTCAGCACTGGCATTGGCGTCATTAGTTATTTGATTTCACTGAATGCTGCTTCTTATTCTGTTCCCTACACCACTGCACTTCCTTGGCACTGAACTTGCATAATGGTTCACACCCTGCTGACACATTTGGCAAAGATTTTGCTAAATAGCTCACAAATCCAACAAATTGTTGCATTGCTTTTACGTCCGTTGACTGCTTCATTGCTGCTACAGCTGTCATCTTGTCAGGACCCAGGAGGTGCCCTTTGCCATCAATATATGACCTTTTCTTTCTTGTACAGCTTCAGATTCATTTGGTGAGCTCTCTCCAGTAATCGTATTAAATTCTGATCTTGGTCAACTATAGCTTCTTCCATTGTGTCTCCACATCCATAAATAGTAGATCATCCACTGTGGCTTCCACTCCAGGAAGATCACTGACTACCTCGTGCTGATTGGAGCGAGGGAAAAGCCAAATGGCATGCAGAATCATCTACGTTTCCTGATCAGCGTCCAGAATGCTGCTTTCATCCAGTTTCACTTGCCAGTAACCTCCTTCACATTCAGGGTAGTGAATATCTTTGCCTTGGCAAATTGTGGAAAAATCCCTTCAATGAGTAGTGAGATCTCTTCAGCGTTTTACGTAGATCCTTTGGATCTCAACATATTCTCAATTACCAGGTTGTTTCACTGCTACCATGCTACTAATCCAGTGTGTTGGAATTGTCACTATTTTGATCACTCTTCTCTTTTTCAGCCTTTCTATCATGTTCTTTAGATTTGAGGGCAGCTGGTACTCTACTTGACAGATGCTGAATTGGACTTACACTCTCATATACTTCTGGATGGTATTCTCCAAATAGAGTTCCAACCCTGTAAACACATCTATGTACTCCTCTAAGATCTGTTCTGCAGCATCATCAGCTCCGCGCCGGAAATTGGTGGGGTGGGTCACTCTGCATTCAGGACTGGTGGCAGAGGGAGGGCTGGTCATCCGTGGGGTTGGGGGGGGAATGTCAGGGTTGGCGAGGATCGGGACTGTCGGTGTGGGGGGGTAATTGGGGGATCAGGGCTGGCTGAGGGGGTGGGGGGGGGTCGTCGAGGAGATCAGGGCTGCCAGGGGGATTGAGGAGATCGCGCTCTTGTGGGGTAGGTTGAGGAGATCGGGGCTGAAGGAGGCAGGAGATTCGGGCTGGTCAGCGGAATCTGGGGGGTCAGGACTGTCTGGGGGGGAGAGTTGGGAATGTCGGGGGGAGGATTGGGGCGATCGAGGCTGGCTGTGGTTGGGGACATTGGGGCTGGCCCGGGGAGGTCCAGGAGGAGGCCAGCGATTGGGTGGTGGGAGAGTTTGGAAGGCCAGCAAAGTGGGGTTGCGGGGTTAACCAGCAATTCGGCTAGCCAGCGATTTGGCTGGCCAGCGATCGGGCTGGCCAGCGATCGGGCTGGCCAGCGATCTGGAGGCTGGCAATGCAGGGCCACTGCACATGTGCCGATCTTTGCTCTGACAGATCGGCGCATGCACGGTGGCCCACTCAGCGCTGTACTGCCGGCCTTTCTGGCTGGAATAGGCCCTGCTCCCTGATTTTCAGAGTGAATCCTGCTGGGGCACTCTGTGATGCACAGAGTGTCGGAGATTCATTCTGGAAATCATGCTAAAGAAAATCGGCAGGTGTTACTTCCGTTTTCACGTGAATTGGGGACTTTGAATTTTTTTGGGGGAATCCGGCCATGCTCTAACTGATGTTTCACAACTTCTGCATTTCTACATATCTATCGCATACTTTAATGTCTGTTTCTCATCTTTCTGCAGACATGCTCTCATTGAGGAGTCACTCATGCCTAAGACAAGTCTATTTTTATGCAGGCCCTGTCGGTGTTTCCTTTGCCTTTTTTCTCTGTAGCCAGTAACTTCACTTGCAGCCTGTCTGTATTCTTTTGTCTTTTCTTTTCAGCAGCTTTTTTGCTGATTTGTATTTTTCTATGTGTCTTTCTGAGCTTTCTTGCTCACAGCCTTTATCTGTTTTCTTTTGTTCTTTTAACCTGTATTCCTGAGTTCTCAGTTCTTTTCTGTATCATTCCAGAGTTTTAAAAAATCTCTATTTTTTCTTCTCTCTTCATTTCTGTACATCATTGGCAAGGTTTTCCAGCCCTTCCTGCCGGAGGGATTTTATGGCCCTGTTGATGGTAAGCCCTGTGGTGGAACGGGTGAGCCAAGCAAAATGCTGTAGACATTGGCAGGGCGAGAAGATCTCGCCGGCAGCCAATCGTAAGCTGCCTCTGCTGGCGGAAAACACACAACATGCTGCAAGAGTGGGTGGGGCGGGGGAGTGATCCCATCCCATGTTTCAATTATAAGGACAGCAATCTTCTTCAGTGTATTCAGCAAGGGGTTTTTATTGAACTGATCTTAAAATGGCTTCCTCATGGAATAGTCATGTGACTATGGAATGCTAGATGTGTCAATCAACGAGCTACATTTCAAAACTCAACATTCAGCATTTGCAGTGTTTTGCTTTTATTTGAGTCTTGTTGAGAATTTGAAATGAAAGGAGACTGGAAGCAGCTTCACATGAATCTTTTGAAGCAAATTCAAGATGGTTTGAGTACAGGAGATAGGATTTGCATAATCTGAAGTTTACTGGTGAGGGAGTAAGTGCTGACTCAAGTGTCACAGATGCATAACCTGAAACCTTAAAGGATATTATTGAGAAGGGAGATTATTTACCCTGTCAAGTCTGCAATTTTGACAAGTTAAGTCTCTACTGTAAATTACCAAATAGAACTCATAGGCTGGAGTTTATGCTGAGAATGGGATCTCCACGCCCCAGTGTAAATGCCAGGACTGTGTTCACCTCCATTTAGCTGGATCACCCCTCTTTAGTTTGTTGGGCCAATGACCCTTTAATTGGAACAAGGAGGGATTTCTGTCCAACTCCAGGAGAAAATCCTGCCTCATAAAAGCCAGCAGCTCTGCACCACGCCAGGATCGGTGGCTACTGCCAGGTTCGCAGAAGGCCTGGGTGGAAGAGAAACCATGGATACCCTGAAATGCAGATAAGTTCAGGTTCTTAGTAAAGCCAGATTGGCAGGCCCTAGCTGGGCATATTGGACAGGGCAGGGAAGAGGGTACATGCAAGAAGGCAAAACTGTGTGATGGAGCTGCAATTGGCAGAAGCTGCCTGGGAAGGAGGCACTCTCCCTTTAATTGACCAGAAACCTGCAGGATTAAACAGTCCGGCTACATCTCTCCTGCTGCCTGTTTAATCACAGCGGCAGTGGAATGAGGCCCTTAATGTGGACTGCAGCGATTCAAGAAGCTCACCACCACCTTCTCAAGGGCAACTAGAGATGGGCAATAAATGCTGGCCAGTCAGCGACCCCCATGTCCCACAAATGAATAAATACAAAAATGGGTATGAATTGTCCACCTGAGGGCATAATTTGGCTCAGCTGCTGCCTCCCCCACCACCAGTAAAATAGTGGCAGGGTGAGGGTAGGTGGGCCAGCAACACCGTTGTTGGCACCTGCTTTATTTTTCAGGTCCACCTGTCAGTTTTCCTGTCAGTGGCCAGTAAAATTAAGCCCTACATTTCTGCAGAAGAAGCCTACGCTTCTGTGTTTAAGACTGCAAAAGATAGGTTAACAGGTTTTCTTGTGTCGAATGCTGAGGGAGGTTTTAGCTTGAAACCTGTGATTGTGTACCACACTGAAAATCCGAGGGCTGGAAAGAGGTACGTTAAGGCTTCTCTCCCTGTTATATGGCACTAACACGAGAAAACATGGATAACCAGGAAGATTTTTGTTGACCTCATATTTCTGCAAAGCTAAGAACTTTACCTGTAAAGCATTCTAGACAATGCACCTGGTCATCCCATCAACTTGACTGAATTATCTGATAACATCAGGGTAACACCTCCCAAAGAATACTACAGCCTATGGATCAAGGTGGATCACTACATTCAAGTACCTAAGGCAGCCCAGCTGATTCATGAAACTTATGGAGAGGATAAGCCACTTGTTTGTGAGTTTTGGTGAAATTTCAGCATCATGTATGCCATTAAGTTCATTAATGAGTCTTGGGATGAATTCCAACCATCAACATGAAATGCAGCTTGTTGCAAGATTTGGCCAGATTGTGAATGTGATTTTCATGGGTTTACTTCATGTGAAAATGCAGCCAATTTGACTGTGATTATTAATCTTTCACACAAAATGGGTTTTGAAGAAATTAATGCAGGTGATGTGGAGAAATTGTTGGAATCTCAATGCAAAATTATCAGATGAACATCTGATGAAGTTGGAGAAGATGAAACAAGTTTGGGGGAAGATGATGATGGTGGTAAGATAATGAACAAATTGAAGTAATTTGTGAAATTACAATGAAAAAATTAAACAAGTTATGCAGTCTATCATTAATAATATGGATCCCATGGTAAATCACAGCTCCAATGTTTGCCTTGACTTGGATAATTCCATTCCATGTTGCAGAGCAATCTACAGGGAAAGGTAGACATTTTCCAAACAGTTTAGGCTGGACTAGTTTCAAGAAAAGTCAACCATGAGTTCCAAGCACGTAAGCCTTTGCATCAGCTCTCCCTCTATCAGTTCTACTAGTTATGGCTATCCTGTCAGATAGTAATGAGTCTTCTATGAATTCATTCAACTAGAAAGGTCAACCATCACCTTCAAGCACCATAGCCTGTCCATCAGCTCTCCCTCCATCTGCTCCTCCAGTTGTTGAAAGAGTCAAATAGACATGAATCCTCTTTAGTTTCAGTAACTAATCTTCAATCTCCAACATACTGTACAATGCTACTAAAACATTTCATAACTATTTTTCTATATATTTCTGTGTTTCGATGTTTAATCAATTGCATTAAATACTTACAATAAATTCATAAAGTAGGTCTTAAATCTAAAAATTGCAGGTTTGGACTGTAACACACTTATTTGCTTTCTTATGGGAAAGTGATTTAGCATGTTTTCATTGAGCACACTATTTTTCAGGAACACAATAGGAAGGCTAAATGAGGGATAACTATATTCTGATTAGATTGGCATGGAATTTCAGGGTATCTTGATCAGGAGAGGAAGTGTGAGAATTAGTTCATTTTTGAGAGTCATCTTAGAGCGCTTCATAATGATGAATAAAAGTTTGTGATGAACACAGCACATATTGAAAGAAACATTAAGGCTAGGATGGAGAACTGAAAGCATATCAAAAAGAGCAAAATTTAGAGGAGATTTTTGAAAGCATGGAGGGAGGTGGAAAGGTGAATATAATTGGGCATCCTGACATCCCATGTAAAGCTTGAAGGGAAATGATTTGCATAACTATGGTCAGTTTAATTTTTAGCATAAGCAAACTTTAATTTTTGAAGGAGAACACAAGTAATATTAAGGACGAGAGTGCAGTTCTCACTCACTTGGTATTCATCCCAGCCAGTGAGGAAGATGTGATAGCTCAGAAGATGGCTCTTTCCTTTCTCCATTAATTGTATTTCCAGAGAATGTAAGACATCAGCAAACCACTCAAAAGAATGGGTGTCCCGGCAGATCCAATAGAAATAAACCTTTATATGCAAAAGAAAATGTATTAGAAATTTCACCATATTCAAGAAACCTAGGAAAAGGGAAAGAAATTAAAATGGGAATGGAACGAAACAGTCAGTTAATAATATCACATTTGTTGGCAATTAAAGGAAACCAAAAGGCTCACTGAAATTGTTTGATACATAGAAACATAGAAAACTACAGCACAAAACAGGCCCTTCGGCCCCACAAGTTGTGCCGAACATATCCCTACCTTTTAGGCCTACCTATAACCCTCCATCCTATTAAGTCCCATGTATTCATCCAGGAGTCTCTTAAAAGACCCTATTGAGTTTGCCTCCACCACCACTGACGGCAGCCGATTCCACTCGGCCACCACCCTCTGTGTGAAAAACTTCCCCCTAACATTTCCCCTGTACCTCCACCCCAGCACCTTTAACCTGTGTCCTCTCGTAGCAGCCATTTTCACCCTGGGAAAAAGCCTCTGAAAGTCCACCTGATCTATGCCCCTCAACATCTTATATACCTCTATTAGGTCTCCTCTCATCCTACATCTCTCCAAGGAGAAAAGACAGAGCTCCCTCAGCCTATCCTCATAAGGCATGCCACTCAATCCAGGCAACATCCTTGTAAATCTCCTCTGCACCCTTTGAATCTTTTCCACATCCTTCCTGTAATGAGGTGACCAGAACTGAGCGCAGTACTCCAAGTGGGGTCTGACGAGGGTCTTATATAGCTGCATCATTATCTCATACATATGAGAAAAAGCTACCATTCTGACTTTGTCTTTGCATTTTATTTTTTTCCTTCTCTCAATCCACCCTGGAAGCCGTTTCCTAATCAAAAGGTTGAGCAAATGCACCAAGTTTCTCTTTACTGAATTATGTATCTAATCCATTCCGTTCCTCATGTGGTAGCACCTGGTCTAGCAATGCAACATATTTTACAACTGGTGAAGCTCACTCAAAAACACTCACTGTGTTAGCAAAATGTTCCTCTGGATACAATGCTTATATGGGAATTAACCCATTTATCCAAGTCAGGATAGTGTGTGACTTGGAGGAGAAGTTGGGGGTGGGGGTATTCCCATGCAACAGCTCCCCTGTCCTTCATGATGATCAAGAAGGAGGAAATAGATGTTTGGAGGGAGGATGTCCTGGCAGTTTTGAATAAACTGAAGGTCGATAAGTTCCCTGGGCCTGATGAAATGTATCCTAGGATTCTTTGGGAGGCAAGGGATGAGATTGCAGAGCCTTTGGCTTTGATCTTTGGGTCCTCGCTGTCCACGGGGATGGTGCCAGAAGACTGGAGAATGGCGAATGTTGTTCCTCTGTTTAAGAAAGGGAATAGAAATGACCCTGGTAATTATAGACCGGTTAGTCTTACTTCGGTGGTTGGTAAATTGATGGAAAAGGTCCTTAGAGATGGGATTTACGACCATTTAGAAAGATGCGGATTAATCTGGGATAGTCAGCACGGATTCGTGAAGGGCAAGTCGTGCCTCACAAATTTGATAGAATTTTTTGAGGAGGTAACTAAGTGTGTTGATGAAGGTAGGGCAGTTGATGTCATATACATGGATTTTAGTAAGGCGTTTGATAAGGTCCCCCATGGTCGGCTTATGATGAAAGTGAGGAGGTGTGGGATAGAGGGAAAGTTGGCCGATTGGATAGGTAACTGGCTGTCTGATCGAAGACAGAGGGTGGTGGTCGATGGAAAATTTTCGGATTGGAGGCAGGTTGCTAGCGGAGTGCCACAGGGATCAGTGCTTGGTCCTCTGCTCTTTGTGATTTTTATTAATGACTTAGAGGAGGGGGCTGAAGGGTGGATCAGTAAATTTGCTGATGACACCAAGATTGGTGGAGTAGTGGATGAGGTGGAGGGCTGTTCTAGGCTGCAAAGAGACATAGATAGGATGCAAAGCTGGGCTGCAAAATGGCAAATGGAGTTTAACCCTGATAATTGTGAGGTGATTCATTTTGGTAGGACTAATTTAAATGTGGATTACAGGGTCAAAGGTAGGGTTCTGAAGACTGTGGAGGAACAGAGAGATCTTGGGGTCCATCTCCACAGATCTCTGAAGGTTGCCACTCAAGTGGATAGAGCTGTGAAGAAGGCCTATAGTGTGCTAGCTTTTATTAACAGAGGGTTGGAGTTTAAGAGCCGTGGGGTTATGCTGCAACTGTACAGGACCTTGGTGAGACCACATTTGGAATATTGTGTGCAGTTCTGGTCACCTCACTATAAGAAGGATGTGGAAGCGCTGGAAAGAGTGCAGAGGAGATTTACCAGGATGCTGCCTGGTTTGGAGGGTAGGTCTTATGAGGAAAGGTTGAGGGAGCTAGGGCTGTTCTCTCTGGAGCGGAGGAGGCTGAGGGGAGACTTAATAGAGGTTTATAAAATGATGAAGGGGATAGATAGAGTGAACGTTCAAAGATTATTTCCTCGGGTGGATGGAGCTATTACAAGGGGGCATAACTATAGGGTTCGTAGTGGGAGATACAGGAAGGATATCAGAGGTAGGTTCTTTACGCACAGAGTGGTTGGGGTGTGGAATGGACTGCCTGCAGTGATAGTGGAGTCAGACACTTTAGGAACATTTAAGCGGTTATTGGATAGGCACATGGAGCACACCAGGATGATAGGGAGTGGGATAGCTTGATCTTGGTTTCAGATAAAGCTCGGCACAACATCGTGGGCCGAAGGGCCTGTTCTGTGCTGTACTGTTCTATATTCTATGTTAAGACTTCAGATTTGGGGGGTGCTGCTTTTGAAGATGCACGTTCCTGCAGTGCATCTTGTAGATAGTACATAGTGTAGCCATGGTGCATGGATAATGAAGGGGTTTAAGGTGCTAATTGGGGTGTGACCCAAATGGGCTACTTTATACTGGATGGTATTGAGATTCTTGAGCATTTTTGGAGCTGTACTTGCCCAGGCAAATGGAGCTTATCTGATCACTTATACATTGTAGATGACAAAAAGCTTTTGGGGAGTCTTTAGATGAGTCCCTCACTGCAAAATACTCAACCTTTGACATGCTCTCGTAGCCGAAGAGTCGCTGGTCTTTCCTGCTACAGGAGAAGAAACTAGTTATTTGGTGAGTATTTGCGAAGTGATTAAGGTTTATTCTATTCCCAAGGGTCAAAATAATCTAGCAACTGGTGTTAAAGTTAATAAAACATATAAAAGCAAAATATGTAATTGAATAAAATAATTTAAACAGTTAATTGGAATATATTAAGGATGTCAGGACAGGTGATCTGTCACAGCTGCAGCACGTGGGAGCTCCTGGATGCCAGTTTGATCCAGGGCAAACACATCTGCAGTAAATACAAACAATAAAGAAAAGTACAGCACAGGAATAGGCCTTTCAGTCCTCCAAGCCTGTTTGAAGTTTGAGCAGCTTCAAATCAGAATTTATCAACTGGAGCCTGAACTACAGACACTGCGATGCATCAAGGAGGGAGAAAGTTATGTGGATTCTTTGAGTTCACTCATACAAGCTGTGTTCAATCAGGTGACTTCTTGTTTAAATGTCTCATCATGGTGACTTGTGTGACATCCTTTGCCTGCTTTCAGGATAAAACAATATTAGATTTTAAATTACTTACCCTTTCCACTTTCATTGTCATTATTGGTTGACTGCACTTGTACCAAATGGATTTCAATACAGAAGCAAAGGGGGTGACTCCAATCCCTGTAGCAATCAACACACTCACTTTGTAATAGAATACATCTATACAGGCAGTTCCAAAAGGACCGTCAATTGCAACTCTGAAACACAGGAAAATACACTCAGTGGTTTGATACATAAGTACATAAAGTATCCATTATTTATCATTACTATAAGTGCCACATTTCAGTTATTTGCAGTTTTCAGTTACTTTTAAGTAACTGAGGTTTAACAGATATATCATTACATATTCCTAAAAAATTCAGACTGCGTTATTATATTTATATTAATAGAGGCAGACTTGATATTCCAACATTCTGGGAAGACGGTGGCATTGTCACTGGGCTAGTAATCCAAAGATCCAATGTAATGCTCTCGGGATAGGGGTTCGAATCTCACCATGGCAGATGGTGGAATATAAATTACATCAATTAAAAATCTAGAATTAAAAATTCAATGATGACCTTGAAACCTTTGTCGATTGGCATAAAAAGAAATCCCATTTGGTTCACTAATGTCCTTTAGGGAAAGAAACGAATG
Organism: Mustelus asterias; assembly: GCF_964213995.1. Lineage (NCBI taxonomy): Eukaryota > Metazoa > Chordata > Chondrichthyes > Carcharhiniformes > Triakidae > Mustelus > Mustelus asterias. The sequence continues at coordinate 59,642,474 of NC_135815.1, forward strand.
GATGATTCCATCCTGTCCAAAGATGTGCGGGTTAGGTTGATTGGCCGGGTTAAAAATTGCCCCTTAGAGTCCTGAGATGCGTAGGTTAGAGGGATTAGTGGGTAAATATGTGGGGGTAGGGCCTGGGTGGGATTGTGGTCGGTGCAGACTTGATGGGCCGAATGGCCTCCTTCTGCACTGTAGGGTTTCTATGATTTCTATGATCCATTTTGGCCTCCTCCAGAAGTCCCAGCATCACAAATGTCTGTCTTCAATCAATTCAATTCAGGCCATGTGATATCAAGAAAAATGGCTGAAAGCATTGGATACTGCAAAGGCAATGGGCCTTGACAATATTCCAGCATTAGTACTGAAGACTTGTTCTCCACAAAGTCCCTAGCAAACTGTTCCAGTACATTTACAATACTGGCATCTACCTGGCAATGTGGAAAATTGCCCAGATATGTCCTGTACCCAAAAAGCAGGACAAATCCAATGCAGTCAGTTACCGTCCCATCAGTCTACATTTGATCATCAATAAAGTGGTAGAAGGGATCATCAACAGTGCTATTGTTTATTTGCTTAACAATAACCTGCTCACAGACACTCAGTTTGGGTTTTGCCAGGGTCATTCAGCTCCTGATCTCATTACAACCTTGATTCAAACATGGACAAAAGAGCTGAATTCCAGAGGTGAGCTGAGATGACTGCCCTTGCCTTCAATGCAGATATATTAAGGAACCCAGCAAAACTGCAGCCAATGGGTAAAAAAACACTCCGCAGATTAGAGTCAAAACTGGCACAAAGGAGAATGATTGTGATGGTTGGATCTCAATTACCTCAGCTCCAGGACATCACTACGGGAGTTCCTCAGGGAGCTGTCCTCGACCCAACCATCTTCAGCTGCTTCATAAATGACCTTGCTTCCATCATATGGTCAGAAGCGAGGACGTTCTCTGATGACTGCACAATGTTCAGCACCATTTGCCACACCTCAGATGCTGAAGCAGTCCATGTCCAAATACAGAAAAACCTGAACAATATCCAGGCTTGGATTGACAAGTGACAACATTTGTGCCTCTCGTTTCCTTCTCTATGAATGGTATGCTTTGTCTGTATAGCGTGCAAGAAACAATATTTTCACTGTATACTAATACATGTGACAATAATAAATCAAATCAAATCAAGTGCCGAGCAATGACCTTCTCCAACAAGAAGGAATTTAAACATCACCCCTGGACGTTCAGTGACATTGCGATTGCTGAATCCTCCAGTACCATTGACTAGAAAGTGAGGTGGACAAGCCATATAAATACTGTGGCTAAAAGAGTAGGTCAGAGACTAGGAATTCTCTGTTGAGTAACAACGCACCTCCTACAGGCTCCAAAGCCCGTCCACCACCTGCAAGGCACTTGTCAGGATGTAATGAAATATTCTCCACTTGACGTGGAGATGCCGGTGTTGGACTGGGGTGGACAAGATGAGAGGTTACACGACACCAGGTTATAGTCCAACAGGCTTATTTGAAATCACAAGCTTTTGGAGTGCTGCTCCTTCATCAGGTTCATCACTTCACCTGTGACCTGTCATCTTGAACACTCAAGATGCTTGACACCATCCAGGACAAAGCAGTCCACTTGATTGGCACCCCACCCACAAACATTCACTCCCTCCACCACCAATGCCAGTGACAACCATGTGTACAATCTGCAAGATGCACTGCAGGAACTCACCAAGACTCCTATTGTCCAAGACAATAGCAACTTCCAAATCTACAACCTCTACCATCTTGAAGGACAATGACAGCAGACATGAGAATATTACACCACCTCCAAGCCACTCACCATTCTGCCTTGAAAATATATTGCCATTCCTTCACTGTCTCAGAGTTAAAGTCCTGGAACTTCCTCCCTAACAGCACTATGGATGTACCTACACCACATGGACAGCTGCAGTTCAGGAAGGCAATGCACTACCATGTTATCAAGGGCAATTAGGGATGGGCAACGGCTTAGCCAGCAAAGCCCTCACCCATGAATGAATAAAACAAGCATGGAATAATTCTGAATCTCAATCTTTCCTTCAGCCCAACTATATTGGAATATTATTCTGCACTTCAAAGTGTTATACAGCAGAAGACATATTTGCAGGGAAGAGTGTTTAGCATTTGTCAGTTTATGCCTTTCTTCCAGGTAGCATTGGCATGGTTCCACCTTTGCTTAAAATTTCATTCTTCATGTTTTAGGTTAGAAAATGAGCGTCAGCAAGCGATTTCTCCATGGAGAATATCATAGTTTAACCCAAATCTTCATATACCTGACATCAAGTCTCATGCACTTTTTAGTAAATTTTACCAGATAGCAATTTGGAGGAGGAATTTTCTGTTGTCCAAGGACATTGAGACCAGGCGAGCTGAGGGAGTATTTTATATGTTTTATTTATCAGGGATCAACAGGCAACATGCATGATATCACTGAGTGATATAAAACCTTGCTGGGACTTGTCCACAAATTGGAGTATTGGACACAGAGATATGCCATCCAATTCATGACATGCCCCTACCCACCCGGCCTGCTCTATCCCCATAAACCCACGCATTTACCATGGCTAATCCACCTAACCTATACATGTTTGTAACACTAAGGGTCAATTTAGCATGGCCAATTCACCTAACCTGTACATCTTTGGAATGTGGGAGGAAACCCACACAGACATGGGGAGAACGTGCAAACTTCACACAGTCATCCAAGGTTGGAATCAAATCTGGGTCCTTGGTGCTGTGTGGCAGCAGTACTAACCACTGTGCCACCATTCTGCCCCAAAGAAACAGCCAAAGTACTTGTACTTCCATTACTTACAATTAATTTCACAAAACTAGCAAGGTAGGTATACAGAAATATCAATTAATAAACCTTGGCATCTTCCAAGCTTCCTGAAATCCTCTTAAAGTAGCTCCACAGGCCTCATAAAGAGCACTTGTCCAGTCTCCCAGTGCTCTCACGTGGATACTAAAGTGGTCTTCTTCAGAAGCAGAGGTTAATGTGAATGGATGCCATTCAAAGCGAGATATTGAAGGACAATGCAGGAAGATATACTGACCGGGTTTCATTTTAAAGCCATGCTTTTTCATCTGAAGCTCAAGAACCCTGGAGGGATGTACAATCACCTGCCCATCAAAAAATGAGTAACAGAAGTTATGTTTTTGACATGAATAGTCATGGAAGATGTTGTGTATATGTTTTACATTTAAAGCAAAGTCAAAGGTCCATCAACTTTTAGAGATGTTACTGTTGAATCTCGGTTTAGGGAAAATATGACAATAAATGTTCACTTTTCGCGTGATTATAAATTTGTAACATACCGAACATCTGACAAACGAATCAGGAGCAGTAGGCCACTCAGTCATTTCGGCCTGCTCCACTATTCAATAAGATCATGGCTGATCCGATTTCAACCTCAACTCTGATTTCCTGCCAACCCCCCGATAACCTTCCATCCCTTGCTTATCAAGAATCTATCCACCTCTACCTTAAAAATATTCAAGGATCTGTTTCCACGACCTTTTGAGGAAGGGTGTTCCAAGGATGTTCCTAAGACTCATGACACTCAGAGAGAAAAAAAATTCTCCTCATCTCTGCCCTGAATGGGTGACTCCTTATTTTTAAACAGTGGCCCCCAGTACTAGATTCTCACATAAGAGGAAACATCTTCTCCACGTTGACCCTGTTGCGACCCCTCAGGATCTTATATGTTTCAATCAAATTACCTCTTACTCTTCTAAACGCCAGTAGATACAAACCTAGTTTGTCCTTTCCTCATAAGACAACCTACCCATTTCAGGTATTCTGTTATAATAAGTCTTTAAGATACAAGCTTAGTATCGGCTAATCACTACTTCCTGATTTACTACATAGTGATAGTGACTTCCTTATCATCCATGTTATCGATATAAAACTATTTTGTTTATTGTGTTAACTATACTATGGCTGGAACTTTCCGGCCATTTGCACCGCCGGGATCTTCTGGTCCCGCCAACATTGCACCCCTGTCATGGGTTTCCCGGTGGCGAGGGGTGCATTTAATGGGAAACCCCATTGATAAGGGTGGGACCAGGAGATCCCACTGCTGGCTAATGGTCGGTTGCCACCCTTTGTGGCGGATTGCACAGAAAATCCTGCCCCAAAATTCTGCTCTGTTCATCAGGGTAAAGGGGAAGCCAGTTAACCAAACATGTCACTATCAATGACTTCTTTTGTAAAATTTGGTACAATAGCAGCAAGTTCATTGATTAGAGAATCCAGAGATCTCACACACCAGTGATGGGAATATCTGACACCCTATGTCAGCATTAGTTGCAATGAGGTTTATCACTTGTTGTCTGGCTGTTGGGCCATGTAAAAAAATGTAGTGGTCCATCACAAAGGAGGAGGAACGCTAAACCGTCACGACGAGATTATTTCTGAGTACGAAAGAAATGATAATATGTCAACAAGTACTCCAGAAAAAACTGTAACAAAGATGTAATTTTTACCTTTGTAATCACAACTTTTTGTAGAGATCTACAAAACCGAATCAATCTTTCAGAAATGTACAGAACGATAGGGCCCAAAACCCATTTCCAGGTCTGGAAAGGAAAATACATAAGAATTTCTCAAGCAAGCTCGATAAAAAGCTCTTTATTATCACTAGAGAGAATTGGCTGGAATTTTACCATCCTGCCCGCCACGGGAATTGGAGCGGACGAGGGGCAAGGGATTGGAAAGTCCGTTGCTCTTGGGTGGGATTTTTGCAGTCTCAGGATGAGCGAGGGTGTAACATTCCACCCTATGTCTCACTTTTGGCTGATTCACTGAGGTCCCTTCCAAGCTATATTAATTTTTGTGATTTTAATGAAATGGAATATAATGAATTATATAGCAGCCACACTGTGCAACTTACAATGTAGATATTAGACTGGAAGTTGGTGGCTAGTAATGATAATTAAATTTATAGTATGGTGTGACATCACACGATACATCAGCCATGAATTGCAGGACTGTTAGTATAATAATGTGAGACTGATTTCAGTGTCGTGCCTGGGATCTCATGAGCATTGTGCCCTATTGTCTATCTTCACAACCAATTTTTCACCAAAGAAGTATGGAACCAACAGCCCCATTCGTATGGTCAAGAATAGTGCAATACCCAGTGAATATCCCATTGCGCTGCTTTCATAGGAATATAGGAATTGCTAGATAAAAAAAGACCACAATCAATCTGGTTAGTCTTCAACCATCTGGTAATCAGATGATAAAATGATTATGAATTTGGTGACTAATTATCGCAATCAACCTCAATCAATTAATCTATACCGGCAAGTAGATGAGGCATGAGGCATGGAAAGTCTCGGTGGTGGAGAACTTTGGGAACCATAGGTCCAAAGTCATCTTCATTTGCCATGTGATAATCAAATTTCTCATAAACTATTTCCCAAAATGTTATCTTCTGAAATAAATTTATTCAATTTGCATTTCCAAGTGTTGAACTGACTTTGCATCCTTAAACTGACTGCCCCCTGACACCAATGGGAACGTTAATGGCAATACTGGCACAAAGATATTGCCAAACAGATAAAAATAATTTTAAAAATGCCGAGAAACTGTTTGCTACCTATTGGAATGAAGCTGTACAGTTTTGTGGGCCTCCCAGATTGCGTCTGGACCATGTATCGAATAGTACTCAGATGCTCTGTGACATTAATTACCAGCACTAAATGGCTGTAGTTAAAACATGCATTTTGTATCACGGCAGGAAAATACTTTTATCAGCTTTGGGAATACTAAAGGAGGTGAATTCATAGAGAAACCTTTTTTTTTGCCTACAAATTGCCGGATTTTTATGAATTATTGTCATTATCATTGCAGAAATTTGAGACAAAAGTGTGATTGAAAGTTGTGACAAGAGGAAGTAAGGCACATCCTAATGATTTTTAAATAATAAGTGACTGTCACTTGTAGTTTCACAATTGTTTAATTCTAAACATTATTCAACAACTAGAAAGGAAGCCAGACAAGTCGCAGATAGTTCCAACACATTAAAACTGCTATAAGATTCTATGGGGGGGGTAATTTTAACCAAAACAAATGGGCAGATTTACATTGGGAGGAGGTGGGGGGATTAAAGTCTGAAAGAAAGGTTCCTGACCTTAACCCATGTCCAAGCCACCACTTTAGGCTTTAACGGAGCCAATGTGGTGCACAGGAGGACAATCTGCTTCGGAGAAGTATGTTGTTACTTTAAATATGGTAATGAAGCTATGAGCCTGATCATCATTCAGCTTTCTGAATTTAATTGTTATTGACTGGGCTCCCCCCCCGCCTGATGACTCAGCTCTCATTCTGGGATCAAAGCCCCTCCACCTGGATTGGCCTCCCTGTCATCACTTTAAGAGTGCCTGCCTGCCTTATTCCCAGCATGGATCCACTTACTCCTAGAGCCTCCAATGAGTAGCCTTCTTCAGTTCCAAAGAAGAGTCATATTGAACTCGAAACATTAACTCTGTTTCTCTCTCTCCACACATGGTGCCAGACCTGCTGAGTTTTTCCAGCATTTTCTTTTTTTTATCCCACTGACTGGATTCCATCCCAAGTGGAAACCCAACCTGATTTGCAGGCATGGAACCAATTTTAAAACTCCATGACATACAAGGAAAAGCTGACTTCCAGGTTCCCTGCACCTTTCTGACCCACCTGTCCCATGTGATGGGTAAAATGGCAACTTCATAATATGTCTTTATTTATATAGGGCAGCACGGTGGCACAGTGGTTAGCACTGCTGCCTCACAGCGCCAAGGACCCGGGTTCAATGTCTGCGTGGAATTTGTACATTCTCCCCTTGTCTGTGTTGGTTTCCTCCCACTGTCCAAAGATGTGCGGGTTAGGTGGATTGGCCATGCTAAATTGACCCTTCGTATCAGGGGGACTATCTAGGGTAAATGTATGGGGTTATGGGGATAAGGCCTAGGTGGGATTGTGGCTGGTGCACACTCGATGGGCCGAATGGCCTCCTTCTGCACTATGTGATTCTATGATTCTATATATCATGCAAGCCACAGTGCACAAAGGTATTTATTTAAACATTACCCTTTACATTAAAAATGTGAATTACTCTGCATACATGGTGCATAAAGAAAATTATCTCAATGAACAAAAATCTGATCGTTTTCTTTCCAATGTGTTCCAATTATGTCAATTCCGACATATGTATTGCACAAATAACCTTTAAGGTGTTTCAATCTTTTTATGCTATGTGTGTGAGTTGTGAATGTCTGTTCGTCTGGTGCCCACTGCTTTCTTCTCTGGGGAACATTGTTGCCTTGGCAAATGTTATTGCTGTGGTAATTGTTGCTGCTGATTTGTTGTATTTGTTGGGGAACAGTTGGCCTCTGGGACTAATAGTTATTCAGTTCGTTGTTTTGTTGACAAAAACCACATGCACCATCAGTTGTCTGCTTTCAAGGTGCAGCTTCTTCAATTGCACAGAGAGTCTGTGGCTGCAAGAATAGATCTGGATGTTCACTTTTACTTTGTATGATTTGTATGATTTCTGCACAGGTCCAAAGTTGTCAATTGGGCTGATTTAATTGAGTGTGTTGAGTGTTTGCACTCTGGCCAGCTCTCCAACTTTCAACTCTGGCTTTGATTTGGCAGCTTTATCAAAGTGAAATTTGGCTTTCTGTCATTTCACATTAATCTTGGCACCCACTCTGTTACTACTTCTGGTCTCAGTAGCTTTGTCCTGATGTTGAAAGAGTTGTGGCTGCATCATGGAATTTTGATACTGGACTGGATTACTTTCCAAACTTTCAGTTGGTGTGCTTCTCCATTCTATTATTGCCCTTTACACATTTGCACTGAATCTAGTCAATTTTTGATAAATCCTTTGAAATTTCAGAGAGCATTTAAGAATCAACCACATTGTTGTGGATTTGGAGTAACATATAGGCCAGACCAGGTAAGCACAGCAGATTTCTTTCCCTAAAGGACATCAGGGAACCAGCTGGGTTTTTATGACAATCGAAAATGGTTTCGTAGTCATCATTAGACTTTTGATTCAATATTTTTTATTGAATTCAAATTTCACCATCTGCCATGGCGTGATTTGAACCAGAATCCCCAGATCTTGCTCCGGGTGCCTGGATTACTAGCCCAGTGATAATACCACTATGCCATTGCTTCCTTAAAGTCAAACTTGGCTAGACAATGGAAGATACAAGTCACATCTCAGTACTTGAATCTCTGACCATTGGAATCTTATGTGATTCAAACCTCCAAATCATTACAAATCCAGCTGACAATCTTAATCCTCTTAATGGAACATTGAGATGGATCTCAGCATGCTGCCCTCATTATTACTAGTATGAACTGTGCCTTCATAATTTTACCATTCTTTTTGAGTTGTCTAGTCTACAAACACACACCAAGTCATGTACGAGTGTGAGTAAATATATTAAAGTGTTCAAATGTGCTATATACAATGTCAAATATGTAACCACAGTGAACCCATTAGTGTTCTAGGTGTGACGGCACCCTTTACTCTTGCACAGTCCTACTAATTGCCATGTTGCCTTGGAGAAGTGGACGTAGGCTGCTCACTACTCCTCTGTCTAAATGACAATGAGAGCATGGTGGCCAGCCTTGTTGTGCAGGCACCTTTTGTGTAACCTCCTTCAGACTGTGGCCTCTAAATATCTTCATGGGCATCCTCAACCACTGGCCCATATGCAACAGACGAGGGCTGGCAGAAGGGCTGGGCTGGAGGAGAAAGATGAGTTTGCTGAGGAGATCTTGGTATCTTCATTCCCCTCAGTGATTTGGACAGCCCTGGGTTGGCCTTCAGGTGAGATTGATGAGGCTGGATGCTGGTACAAGGCCATTCATTCCAGTAGTGCCAACTCTGCGACCACCCTGTTAACGATGCACAACTCTCATGCATTGCATGGATGTCAATGCTCATACTCTGAGTAGACTGATCCAAGTGACTGATGGAGGCTTCGACCCTTTTCTGGCTGTAGTGCTGCTCCTGCATCCGCTTTGTTGCTGCATGTGTCTCCCCATGGGATTGGTCAATCTCTCATGGTCAGAGCTCACGCAGTTGAGTCCCTGGGACAATGTGGAGCTCATGACGATCATGAACTTCATTCACAATCAAAGAGCTCCCACTGCCTTAGGGACCTCCGACAGATGTCCACACATCTGATTATCTAAATACTGTTCCCCAAAAGGTACATCCTCAGGTTCCATGTTCCTGGCCACTGGAGCATCGCAGCGACTTTCCTCCCTCCTCCAGGAGAAACTGTACACAAATATCCCTAACACCTTCTCCTGCAGTCTGGTGCCCTGGCTTTCACCCTCTGCCATTGACTCTACTCTTGTGCTACATCATCCAAAGTGCTTGAATCTATTGGAGATGTGTGGGCTAGTCAAATGTGACCCTGCCTCCTTGGATATCTCTTCCTCCTCTTGGTGCCGAAGGATGATGTGGCCCAGTGTCTTGATGAAGCAGAACTGGGACCTGTGAGATCACACTCTGATGTACATTACTGCTTAACCATCTGTGTGCTGCTATATGACGTAACCCTATTTCACTCCTCATGTTAATATCCCATTGTGCTTAGCCAAGTTACAGCATGTCTTCTACTATTACCACCAGCTGCCAAGGCGATTTTGCTAGCTGCCGGTGATTTACCATCATTAGCAGAGAGCTGTTCAGGCACCCTGGCAAGTTCCATGGCCAACTGTTCCATGGGACAGGTACGTCTCAGTCAGATTGACCCAGCCTCCAGTCTGGGCCATTTCTGTGGTGCTCTTCATCCTTTTTGACTGCAATGGTAACATGATTTTAAGTTAGCCTGATATATAGTGCATGAAAGATATTGCCCTTTACTGCACTTATGCATCATCCACGTGTGTTCTGTGTGCACATACATGAGCTGTGTGCCATATTTCACACCTTAGCTGCAGGCTTCAAATATGGGGAAGAATTGTTCCCTCTCACCATGCCTGGCGCAAATGGCGGCAAGCTGGGAAAATAGCACGTGAGGCTAAAAATCCAATTCACGCCCAGCACCAAACGGTTTGCCACCTTTCTAGCCCCTTTAGATTGACACAAACCACATTGTGCCCAGAGTGTGTGTGAAGCTTATTAGCAAGAAATTGGCTGGATTTCAGTATGATTAGGAAGTTTGGCTCCCAAATGCTTCCCACCTCTCTGGTGTGATGTCACACCAGCACCAATTAGAACAGGTCTTTAAAAGTGTGGCTCAGGCGAAGGAGAGCTAGGAGGTGAGTACTGCTGAGCACCAACCTCCGGGGTGCAGGGGAGGGGGGGATCAACTGTTGCCATGGTGCAGGATGGGGTGGGGGGCTTGCATGGGTGCAGGGGATTGGGGGGTCTTGGGCATATCTGGGGATCCATGGGGTGGGAGTCACCACTGGCTTGGGGCTCATGTTAAGCCCATTCCCCAAGGCTGCTAAATGATCCCTGAGGGGTTACTTATGAAGTCCAGTCCCTACCCACTAATGTTGCACTGGTTACCCTGCCATCTGTCCGCTCGCTCTTTATTGCAGACATTTGATCTCAGGCCCCACTAGCACCAGGTCCGGCAACTGTTACCCCAATCATGGGAGGTCTGCAGGTGTTAACACGGCTCCTCATGCTGCATGGACTCTGCAGTGCTGCCTACAATGACCATTCATCGCATGGAAGTCAGGAGGATGCATCTCCACCATCTGTCTGAACTGCAAGCCAGACATCCAGGTTTATGTTTCAAAGGTTCTCAATGGGAACCTCGTCCCAGCCACAGTATACTCTACGTGAGCACCAGAACCTGAGCCCAGTCTGCCACATACTGCCGCCAATGGCCTGCGGTCTTGGGGCTCCGTACCTGGGGCAGCTGGCCATCCACAGGGGCAGCTTCACGCTGCACACCAGCAACCACACATCTGTACTGGGGGTGCTGAATGCATCATGCTGCACCATAAGCTTCGTGCCCTTCGAAATGGTTCACACCATCAAAAGGGGGTCATGAAGATAGCAATCCGTTTTGCATCAGGTGCAAATTGGATTTTTAGCATCGCACGCTATTTTTCCAGTTCATCATGCTGATCACCGGGTGTCGTGAGGTAAAACCATGCCCCATGGCTCCTTAGAGGTAAAGACAAGAAAGTATAATGGCAATAAGGAAATGATAGAGATGCTTCACAATATATTATAAGCAGAATTTTATCAAAAGGTTCAGGGTCCCAACAGCATGTCAGCTCGATTTTGCCTGTGGCAGCTCATGAATAAACTGCTGCCTGACTCTCTATTCTGTGCAGAATGTCTGTCCAGCCAATCCAGTCGGGGGAGTCCTGCAGCCTGCATGAGGTAGGCCAAAGAAAGGTTAAAGAAAACTTTAAAATGATTTTGATTCAGGGGACCGTCTGAGTTAACCGTTCGGGCTCCAGGCACTGTCTTCCCTGCCCATGGCCTCCCCTTAATTCCAGGGCTTCTGCTGGGAGGACACCTCCCTATAATCTGGTGGCTTCCCCAACCAGAAGGGTTTGATTTGCCAATGGCAAAATGCTAACAGTTTGGTAAAATGGCCATTTTGGGCCAATGGACTATTGAATATTTAAATTTGCTTCCCACCTAGTTGTGGCAGGTAGCCTGTTTAAAACTGGTCCGGCTTGTGACACAATTGCCTAAATGTCTATCAGCCATGGCTCCTTCTGATTTTACCATCTCCTTCCCACCTGCCATGAACTGTACTGAACATTGTGCAATCATCATTGTGATGACATCACAGTTGACTCTGATCCTATCCTCATGCAGAAGATTTCCAGCAGAAGTGATAAACCTTGCTGAGATTCTTGTCCCTCCACATTCCTGTAATCCTTTGTGTGAAGGGATGTTTCTTAGATTCTAACACCAGTTTTAGTGTCACAATTGTTGCCCTGGCAACGGTTAGCTAACTTAGAACAGGCAATGGGTCAAATCTGCAATCACCCTGACTTAGTGTAGCTCAGTAAAATAAGTTATGGTAGTGAACAGATAATCTGGAGTTTATGAATTCAAGTAGTCATGTTGTAAAATTGAATTCAATGATAACATTTTAATTAAAATTTTTAATAAAATTCTAAAATTTATGACCAGCAACAAGTGATTGTGAAATTTTGTGATTGTGAAATATTGTGATTGTGAAATATTGTTGTAAAAATGTAATTGTTTCACAAGTACTCTTCAGGGGAAAGGCAAACTACCAGCTCCACATTCAATCCCAGATCATGCTACATAGTTGATTTTTCATACCCTTTGAAGGGAGTTTCTTTTCTTTTTTAAAGTTTCTTTTTTGAAGTAGGCTTACAATAACACTGCAATGAAGTTACTGTGAAAATCCCCTAGTCACCACATTCAGGTGCCTGTTTGGGTTCACTGAGGGAGAATTTAGCCCGGTCAATAAGACCATAAGACAGAGGAGCGGAATTAGGCCACTCGGCCCATCGAGTCTGCTCCGCCATTCAATCACGGATGATATTTTTCTCATCCCCATTCTCCTGCCTTTTCCCCATAACCCCTAATCCCCTTATTAATCAAGAACCTATCTATCTCTGTCTTAAAGACACTCAATGACCTGGCCTCCACAGTCTTCTGCGGCAAAGAGTCCCACAGATTCACTATTCTCTCATCTCTGTTTTAAAGGATCGTCCCTTTATCCTGAGGTTGTGCCCTCTGGTTCTAGTTTTTCCTACTAGTGGAAACATCCTCTCCACATTCACTCTATCTAGGCCTCGCAGTATCCTGTAAGTTTCAATAAGGTCCCCCTTCATCCTTCTAAACTCCAATGTGTACAGACCCAATGCACCTAACCAGCATATCTTTTGGACTGTGGGAGGAAACCGGAGCACCTGGAGGAAGCCAATGCAGACACAGGGAGAACGTGCAGACTCTGCACAGACTGTGATCCGAGCCAGGAATCGAATCCAGGTTCCTGGCACTGTGAGGCAGCAGTGCTGGCCACTGTGTCACCATGCTGCTCCTTGATCTTGCAAACTACTCAGATTTATGAGGCAAATAATTTGGCTTTACCAATGTCATAGAAATTGATGGTGTTATTACCCAACAAGTGCTTCATAAAATGGCAATTAATATACATGTAAAGATGTTTGATTTATCTTCTGACTTACTACTGGTTCATTTCCAGCAAATTGTGGTAAAGGGCATTCTGGGATGTCTCCCCATTCTTCATAGTGATCTTTGCAGTATGTAACATTGTGGTCCTGAAGACTCTGAGGTGTCTGTCCTCGAACAATGCGCCTGCAAGACAGGATCACTTAATCAACTGTCTACATTTTATGAATTCTGGAAAGAACAATTACAATATTTAAAAATGCTGTTAATGGTTCTATAATTTTCAGAATAGATCTGTTGCATTATTTCTATCACCGAAAATGGAATAATTTTTCTTTAACACAGTTTGTCATTATTGATTTTAATTTAAAATATATTCAGTATCAAATTATTTCAACAGTTTTTCATACATCTTATTTATCAGGTAAAATGTTTGGAAAGACAACACATTGACTACAATCTTGCTAAGATCACCAATATTACAAAAGTGCAATTTGTTCTTGGCTAATGATGGAGCAGCCAGAAAGATGTCCATTGTGATAACTTTGCTCTCCCCTCCCTCAAAGGGAAAAAAATCTGAAGTTATTGAATTATATTTTCATCATTTATATTAAAACAGAGAACTCCCCCATGAGCAGGATAATGCTGTTTTGGGTGGCCCAATAATTTTAATATCACTTACAATGGAAAACCCTTTATATCAAAATTGTTTCCATGTACAGATTTCTTTATTGGGAAAAAAATGGATTCAGTTCAGCCAAAATATTGTCAATTAAAAACCAACTGACTTGATTAAAAGAGATCACCCTTGTGCCCTGGCAGCTTTTCTGTTCCAAGAGACATTGGTAGTGCCTGTTTGAAATTCCAGTAGGTAACCATAAATTCAAAGAAGGCCTACTGTTACTGCCAGCCCTTTGAGATAGCCATTCTCCCCTACTCTCTTCTCATAGCCCTGAACCCAACCTTTCTCAAATCTGCCCACTTTGATAGCATTGTGAGTGTGAGCAACCAACCCATTTCCAGAAGGAGTTGGATATTTCATTTAAAGTATTTTAATGAGGCTGCATGGATGAAGGGGAGGTCATGTCTCACTAACTTGATCAAGTTTTTCGAGGAAGTGACGAAGATGATCGATGAGGATAGGGCAGTGGATGTTGTCTACATGGACTTCAGTAAGGCCTTTGACAAGGTCCCTCATGACAGACTGGTACAGAGGTGAGGTCGCATGGAATCAGAGGTGAGCTGGCAAGGTGGATACAGAACTGACTTGGTCATAGAAGAAAGAGGGTAGCAATGAAAGGGTGCATTTCTGAATGGAGGGCTATGACTAGTGGTGTTCCTCAGGGATCCGTGCTGGACCTTTGCTGTTTGTAATATATATAAATGATTTGGAGGAAAATGTAGCTGGTTTGATTAGTAAGTTTGCGCACAACACAAAGGTTGGTGGAATTGCAGATAGCGATGAGGACCGTTGGGGGATACAGCAGGATATAGATCGGTTCCCAGGGTGGAAGAGTCAATTACTAGGGGGCATAGGTTTAAGGTGCGAGGGGCAAGTTTTAAAGGAGATGTACAAGGCAAATGTTTTACACAGAGGATGGTGGGTGCTTGGAACTCGCTGCCAAGGCATTAGCTCTATTCTCTCAAAGATGCTGTCAGATCTGCTGAGATTTTCCAGCATTTTCCGTTTTTGTGTCAGACACCAGCATCCGCCATGTTTTGCCTTTATCTTTGATATGTGTCTGTAATGCAGCCAAACAGGTTGAATTTTGACCTACAATCCTTCCAATGCATGCCAATGGCAGATGGTATAAGTGGGAGAGATTCCTGGTCAGCTATCTGATGGAGACCATCCTGGAGCCTCTACCATCACTGTCCAGAGCTCCAGACTAAAACAGACATGTGAAAATTGCATGCTGCAATCGCAACTTTGACTCCCTCAGTGAACTGTAACACACCACAACCTTATAATTGAATGTAGGGGATCAAATAGGCAAAGAGGGCTATGTTGTGAAGATGTGCAGGAGTTTGAGGCACATCATCGATGTGTCATCGACTTTCAACTTCAGGAAGCATGGAGGAGAACATGCCCCTGTCTACATCAACAGGGACGAAATAGAAAGGGTCAATCAAGAGCTTCAAGTTTTCAGGCGTCCAGATCATCAACAACCTGTCCTGGTCCCCCCATGCAGACACTATAGTTAAGAAACCCACCAACACCTCTACTTTCTCAGAAGACTAAGGAAATTTGGCATGTCAGCTACAACTCTCACCAACTTTTACAGATGCACCATAGAAAGCATTCTTCCTTGTTGTATCACAGCTTGGTATGGCTCCTGCTCTGCCTAAGACCGCAAGAAACTACAAAAGGTCGTGAATGTAGCTCAATCCATCACGCAAACCAGCCTCCCATCCATTGACTCTGTCTGCACTTCCCGCTGCCTCGGCAAAGTAGCCAGCATAATTAAGGACCCCACACACCCCGGACATTCTCTCTTCCACCTTCTTCCGTCGGGAAAAAGATACAAAAGTCTGAGGTCACGTACCAACCGACTCAAGAACAGCTTCTTCCCCACTGCCGTCAGACTTTTGAATGGACCTACCATGCATTAAGTTGATCTTTCTCTACATCCTAGCTATGACTGTAACATTACATTCTCCACTCTCTCGTTTCCTTCTCTATGAACAGTATGCTTTGTCTGTATAGCGCGCAAGAAACAATACTTTTCACTGTATGCTAATACATGTGACAATAATAAATCAAAGCAAATCAAAAGTCCACTCTTTGCATTGGATGCACACAACATTTCAAAATGGTATCCACCCATGCTGGCATTTCACTCTTACACTCAGAATATATGTTGAGCCCTGTTGTTGGAGGGATTTTTTGAGGCTTCAAAGGTTCAACTGATAGGCCAACATCTACAGAAAGTCTAGGCATTTAGATACTGAAAAAAGTACACATACTGAGCTTTTCTCAATGTTAACTACCCTAAAGGAAAAGATCATCTTTGTGTAGTATTAATAGCAAAATGACAATTATGTTTGTAAAAGTATGTGTTTAGAATTTAGTACAAGAGGTGAATAGATTAAATTTTTTTCATTTACATTCAGAATGAGATTTTGTTATATTATAGTCAGGCCTCTGGTTCCACATGAAGAACGTTTACATTTGACCCCTTCTTCACTAGTTCCTTTAAATTTTGATTAGGTTTTCACTATGTTCTCATCAGCTGTAGGAAAACCCACAGTGCTGTTAGGTGGGGAATTCCAGGATGTTGACCCAGTGACAGTGAAGGAAGGTGATATATTTCCAAGTCAGGTTAGTGAGTGACTTGGAAGGGAACCTCCAACTGATGGTGTTCCAGGTATCTGCTTTTCTTGTCCTTTTAGATGGTAGAGAAATGGGTTTGGAAGATGCTGGGCCCTATTTTACCATTTTGATTCTAAGTGCTGGCGACTTGAAACTGGGAGTTTTTCAGGTCTGACTTTTAGACCCGTTCTCAGGTGCCTCCATACGTACTCTGCCTGAAAAAATATCAGCGATTCCGAATCGCGCTGTAGAAGCCTGTGGGCAGGGCTTAACGTGCCCGAACTTCTGCAGCCCCGATCTGCACCTCCAACTGCGCATGCACAGAAAAAAAAAGATAGAATGCGGCTCCCCTGCCACATTGCCGGATACTGCCTCCCCCTGGCCCCCACAGACATTGCCCCTCCCCCACAACTTTACTGACCCCCTTATCCCCCCATCCACCCGCTACCCAGACCGATCGCGGCCCCCTCCCTCCTTCCTCCCACCGATCTCAGGCAGAGTGGTAGTGGACCCCCCCTTCCCCCTCCCTTCCACTGATCTCAAGCAGACAGCCATCGGACGCTTGGCACTTACCTCCTCACGAGCTGGAGCACCTGACTTGGACTTTTGTAGAGCATATCTGTTTCACGCCGAATCTGGATGAGTGAATGCACTGGTAAAGGACGAAGTGCCAGCAAGGTTGGGCGTGCAGCCTCTTAAGTCAATTTAAATACATTTAAATGGCCATTGCGCCCGTTTTAGGCGCGGTCCCGATCGCGGCTATTTTTGGGCCTCGATAAAGGGGGAACCGGATCGCGCTACCCGTCTCACGCCTGACTTTACCAATTTTTCACGCCCAAAAAAGGGCGCAACTTGATGGTAAAATTGGGCCCGTGTCCATGGAACCTTGGTGAGTTCCTGCAGTGCATCTTGTAGATGGTACACATGGCTACCGCTGTTTGTTGGTGGTGGAGGGTTGAATATTTTTGGATCAATCAAGTGGGCTGCTTTGTTCTAGATGGTGTCAAGCTTCTTGAGTGTTGTTGGAATTGCACTCATCCAGGCAAGTGAGAGTATTCCATCACACTCCTGACTTATGCCTTGTAGATGGTGGATAGGTTTTAGGGAGTCAGGAAGTGAGTCTCTCACCGCAGGATTCCCAACCTCTGACCTGCTCTTGTAGCCACAAATTAATATGGCTAGTCAAATTCGGTTTCTGGTCAATGGTAACCCCCTGGATATTGATAGTGAGGGATTCCCTTAAGTATTTTTCATATGTCTGAAATAAGGATTTTGAGTTTAAATTTACAGCATGGATTTTGTTGTTAAAGATTAAATCATTGAAATGAGATTCTGAGCAATATAAATATGCTTGCACCGGCAGGATGTTCCTTTTGGCAAAGTCATTGGCGATTTGTGTTGCTCGCCTGCCCCACTGTTGGGGAACCTGCCATTGGGGCATAGCCTTTGATGGGACTGGAAGATACCCTTGGCAGGAAAGGCCGGAAAATTCCATCCAATGGGCAGGATTCTCTGGGCTCATCAGTGGCGGGACCCAATGCAAGTATAAGACCATAAGAAATAAGAACAGGAGTAGGCCGTTTGACCCATTATGCCTGCTCCACCATTAAATAAGATCATGGCTGATCGGACATTCCTTACGTTCATTTTCCTGCCCTTTCCCTGTAACCCTTGATTTTCTTACTGATCAAAAGTCTGCCCTCACAGCTCTCTGTGGCAAGGAGTTACAAACATAGGAACATCGGAATTAGGAGCAGAAGTAGGCAAGTTCAGCCCTTCGAGTCTGCTTCGCCATTCAGTCAGAACATGAATGATCTCTCCTGGTCTCAAATCCACCTCCCTACCTGTTCCCCGTATCCTCCTTTCCCTCTTTTAAAATTAGAAATATGTCTCTCTCCCTCTTGAAACCATTTAACGATTCAGACTCCACCGCGCTATGGGGCAGTGAGCTCCACAAATTCACCAGCCTCTGCGAGAAGTAGTACCTCCTCATCTCAGTTTTAAATCTACCGCCTCGTAACCTATACCTGTGACCTTTTGTTCTAGATTGCCCCATAAGAGGAAACATTTACTTTATCAATCCCTTTTAAAATTTTATAAAGTTCGATCAGATCCCCTCTCGTCCTTCTAAACTCCAGCAAATAGAAGCCCAAACTGTTTAATCTCTCCTCATACATCAACCCCTTCATCCCCGGAATCAATCTGGTGAACTTCCTCTGAACTGCTTCCAATGCCACCACATCCTTTCTCAAATAAGGAGACCAAAACTGGACACAATACTCTAGGTGTGGTCACACCAATACCCTTTACAATTGCAACAACAAACACAAAAGCCTCTGAGAGAAATTCCTCTTCATCTCAGACTTAAATTATTCTGAAACTAAGCTCTCTGGTCCGAGACTGTCCCATGAGGGGAAATATCATCTCAGCATTTACCCTGTCAAACCCCTTAAGAATCCTATATGTTTCAATGAGATCACCTCTCATTTTTTAAAATTCCAATGAGTAGAGCCACAACCTGTTTAATCGTCCCTCATAAGACAATCCCTCCATACCAGAGATCAAAAATTAAGGTAGATAGCAAGAATGGAAAATTTAACATCCCAGCCAAAACTCCATTTACTTTCTCACCTGAGAAAGGAGCAGCGCTCCGAAAGCTCGTGCTACTTTAACCTGGTGTTGTGAGACTTCTTACTGCGCCCATTCACTTTCAGCAGCACGAGGAAAATCCCAGCCATGACATGGGGAGAGGTTTTAGCCATAAACTTTTAATTTGAATTGCTTGGTTGTATAATTAGAATACTTTATGACTATGTTATCCGTTTTTTTAAATTTCAGCATTGTAAATAATACTCACAACTTTCTCATTATTTATAAATATGTTAATAATGCTAATGCCACATGTTTTGTCCCTTACACAAGGTGAAAACTCATTGACAGGAATGCTCTCATTCATCATTTCAATATTGCATTAATATTATACTCTAACAAACAAAACACATGCTTACCCTGAACCATGAACGATGAGACCAATGAAGAATATGATGAAGAGATGGTGAGTGAACCAAAACACCTCATAAAATGACTTCATAATAGCCTCTGTAGATGAAGTCACCATCAAAACGAAAGCCACAGTAATAATGATGCCAGTCACTCCTGCTGTGCTACTTAATAGCTCTTTCATTGTGTTCTAGAAGTATAGATAACATCACATAAATAAAGACAGAATCACCAGCTGTAAATAATTATTTTATCTATTTCAGAATCAAATCATGATGAACACCTCATGTGTAAATATGTATTTAAGATCCCATTTTCTGGATGTAACGATGGAAGTAAGGCGTTTTATAAACATAACTTAACAGTCTATAGATTCACACCATCAGTCTTGTGCTTACTTCAAGCTTAATTCAAAAAAAGAACCAAGGAGCAAATAAGTTATTGCCCTACATTTTAAATTAAAGGTTATATTTTATCATTAATGCTGCTTTAATTATGGAACATGTTAAACTTTGTACCACTTTAATTTCAATTTTGACTAAATATATCAGTGCAGACTTGATGGGCTGAATGGTCTCTTCTCCACTGTAGGGATTCTATGATTCTATGAAGTGCAATTTCCACACAGAAAGTGATTCCCTGTGTCTTTGCCACTTCACAAATAGGACCTTTGCTTCTAGTCGCCCTTTTGATATTGGGGAGAAAATACTGAAACATTAAGGTAGCTAGTAACTGCTAAAACAATGTGCTTTCTAGTATGCTTTTGTTTTACTTTGCTGAAGCTTAACAACTGATGATTTGCAGACATATTATTGAAATAGTTCAAAAGACATTCAATATCCTAAACAAAAGAATATAACAACTCTATTCATTAACTCATTATCTTCATTCCTCACTTTAATCAGCGGATAATCCAGTTTGTTAAGAAAACCAAGCACTAGCAACTTTAACTAAAACTAATAATACAAAACAGAAAATCATAACATTAATAAGTAATTTAAAATATTAAAAAAATTAGCTTTAACAATTGTGTGGATTTAAATGTTGCACAGAGAGCTTCAATTCTACAATCTGCATCTCATGAATAATACCTAATGCTCAGTAAATTGAAATGAAACATGTCAGTAACTTTAGTGAGTTTTAAAGTTGCAATGATTTGTAATTTCTCTTCTTTGTCACAATTGGATTAAAAGACAACGTACCGTATTGTATGTTCTGATGGGGTTGAGGTAGCTTTCACTGGTATTCTTCCCAATGCTGGAAAGTCTGATCAGTAAGTCTTTGGCAGCAGGTGAATAACTCGTGTGGTATCGCTCAATATTGAACAAATGTGCAATTACATGGATCACTACATGTTAACAAACAAATATTTTATTTTCTACATTAGTGTTAGTTTTACTTAATGAAATGAACATTGACAATGACTTGCAAATAGAGGATCTTGGGGGCATGCTGGGAGGCAGGAGGTCTAGCAAAATGCAATGGGAAGATGGCAGATAACATGTCTGTTGTCTTCCTGCCGCCATGGCATCTTACCAGCAGCAGGAAGGCTTGCAGAAGGGCTGCCTAATTGAGCCACTTAGAGTCAGAGAGGTTCACAGCATGGAAACAGGCCCTTCAGCCCAACTTGTCCATGCTGTCCTTTTTTTTAAACCCCTAAGCTAATCCCAAATGCCCGCATTTGGCCCATATCCCTCTATACCCATCTTACCCATGTAACTGTCTAAATGCTTTTTAAAAGACAAAATTGTACCCGCCTCTACTACTACCTCTGGCAGCTTGTTCCAGACACTCACCACCCTCTGTATGAAAAAATTGCCCCTCTGGACACCTTTGTATCTCTCCCCTCTCACCTTAAACCTAGCCCTCTAGTTTTAGACTCCCCTACCTTTGGGAAAAGATATTGACTATCTAGCTGATCTGTGCCCCTCATTTTATAGACCTCTATAGAATCACCCCTCAGCCTTCCACGCTCCAAAGAAAAAAGTCCCAGCCTATCCAGCCTATCCTTAAAATTCAAATCATCAAGTCCCGGTAGCATCCTAGTAAATCTTTTCTGCACTCTTTCTAGTTTAATAATATCCTTTCCATAATAGGGTGACCAGAACTGTACACAGTTCTCCAAATTGGACCAAATTGGCCACTTAAGTGGCCAATTCAGGATAGCTTCCCACCTCCACTACCATTTTAACATCATTTGGGGGCCCAACACCTTATGGGAGATCATAAGGTAAACCTTGGCAGTCTCCTTGCAGATTCCTGGGGCACCCTCTTTTTTAGCCAATCCTTGGAGCTTGGAGGCTCCCCAGGCAGCAAGGAGTGCAATATCGGCAATGGTTCTGCCTGCTTTCAGTGACCACTTTGCCAGAGACTGCCTGGCCCTAGCACTGGAAAGAATACAGAAATAGAAATTAGGTGAATCTAGTAACGGCTTGGAATGATTACCGCTATGGCAAAGGTTGGTGGAATTGCGGGTAGTGAAGAGGATTGTTAGAAGATACAGCAAGATAGAGACTGGTTGGAGACTTGGGTGGAGAAATGGCAGATGGAGTTTAATCCGGACGAATGTGAGGTAATGCATTTTGGAAGGTCCAATGCATCTAGGAATTATACAGTGAATGGTAGAATCCTTAGGAGTATTGACAGGCTGAGAGATTTGGGCGTACATGTCCACCAATCACTGAAAGTGGCAACGCAGGTGGATAAGGTAGTTAAGAAGGCATACGGCATGCATGCCTTCATCGGTCGGGGCATTGAGTATAAAGTTGGCAGGTCAAGCTGCAGCTGTACAGGACCTTAGTTAGGCCTCATTTAGAATATTGTGTACAATTCTGGTCGCCACACTACCAGAAGGATGTGGATGCTTTAGAGAGGGTACAGAAGAGGTTTACCAGGATGTTGCCTGGTCTGGAGGGTATGAGCTATGAGGAGAGGTTGGATAAACTCGGTTTGTTCTCACTGGAATGACGGAGGTTGAGGGGTCCTGATAGAGCTTTACAAGATAATGAGTGGCATGGACAGAGTGGATAGTAAGATGCTCTTTCCTAGGGTAGAAAAGTCAAGTACCAGGGAACATAGGTTTCAGGTGCGTGGAGAGAAGTTTATAGAGGACATGTGCGAGGCAAGTGTTTTACACATAGGGTGGCGAATGTCTGGAATGCGCTACCCGGGGAGGTGGTGGGAGCAGGTATGATAGAGGCATTTAAGGGGCATCTAGCCAAATACATGAATAGGATGGCAATGGAAGGATATGGACTCCGTAAGTGCAAACGGATTTAGTTTAGCAGGCATCATGATTGGTGCAGGCTTGGAGAGCCGAAAGGCTTGTTCCTCTGCTGTACTGTTCCTTGTTCTTTATTCTGCCAATCTTCACAGTCAAAGAACAGCCACTTAAGTGATGTATCAGGTATGTACATAACATAAAACCTTTGCATGAGTCAGCACTTTCAAAAGAGGGGAAAATTGGAGAAAATGAATAAATAAACTGAACCTGCAACATTCCCAAATCTTATCCCACACCCCGTGAAACCCAGCAGCTGAAGAGATGTGAGAACAAATGGATTCAACAGATGAAATCATTCTCAACACTGCTTGTGAGTCAGGTGAAACATGAGTGTGATGATGGGTTCAGAGATGTTCAAAATCATGAGGGGGCTGGAAAGAGTAGATGGGGAGAAAGTGTTCCCACTCATGAAAGAATTGAGAATGAGAAGACAAAGATTTAAAGTAATAGGTAAAAGATGCAAAAGTGACCTGGTTTATTCCTTCTAATTTGTATGTTTGTATGTATGAAAAGCTCTTTCATAAGGTTAAGGACTGGAATGCACTACCTGAAAGTGTGGTGGAGGCAGGTTCAATTGTAGGATTCAAAAGGGAATTAGACAGTTATCTAAAAATGAAGAAAGTGCAGGGTTACAGGGAGAAGGGGGAGAATAGCACTGTGAGTTGTTCATTCAAAGAGCCAGCGCAAATGCCGGCCGAATGATCTCCTACACTGTTAACAATTCTGTGATATTGGGAGGTTTGAACACATCGGGTGGGTAACAAGAGGCACATTGGAGAGGTTGGTGGGGAATTGGAGACGTAAGAGGGGGTGAAGACAGAAAGAATGTGTTGGAGACACATTGGGTGGCTGGTGTTATAAGAGGACTAGAGTCACATCAGAAGTAAAGAAGATGTTGGTGTTTTTGTCACAGTGGAGTTAGAGGTTAAGTGCAGGCATGTGTCTGTGGTATTGGGGAGTGGAGGTCCTATCAATTGCTCACAAACTCTGACCATGGAGATATTAACAGATTTGTTTTGATGTATCTTTGGCCCTTCTGATGTCTCTGATTCCCTGATGATTTTCCAGCCATGTCAGTGTGTCATCAGCCACCCTCTCAAAGTATCTCTAGTGCCCTGATATCTTCAACCACCATCCCCCCTCCCCCCACCCTGTGTCTGCAACCACCTGCTGAACCCTATGATATGTCTCCCTCCCCTCCAAAGTTACTCCAGGTCCCTTGATGTGTCTCCAATCCCGCTGAAGTGTCTCCAACCTCCCATGATGGATTTCCAAACCTCAATGTATCTACTGCCCTTTAGTGTGTCTCTGGCTGCTCTAAAGTGTCTCTGGTTTCTCTGATATCTTTGGCTGTTCTGTTTGATTCAAGGCTCCCAACCAATGTCTCCCTCATCTCCACTTGCCAGCTATGGCCTGGGACCGAAGGCCTTCCCATCCCCTCACTGGAGCTGGAAAACAAAGTCTAAAAGCTTAAAGCACATTCTGTTGTTAAGTTTGGCAAGTCCTTCTTATTTCCAGGTTTCTTGGTTGCTACATGCTCTCCTCACTTCCCACTCCATGGCCACTTCTGTACAGGGCCATTGAATCTGTTTGTAATATATATAAATGATTTGAAGGAAAATGTAACTGGTTTGATTAGTAAGTTTGCAGATGACACAAAGGTTGGTGGAATTGCGGATAGCGATGAAAACCGTCAGAGGATACAGCAGGATTTAAATCGGCTGGAGACTTGGGTGGAGAGATGGCAGATGGAGTTTAATCCGGACAAATGTGAGGTCATGCATTTTGGAAGGTCTAATACAGATGGGAAATATACAGTAAATGGCAGAACCCTTAAGAGTATTGATAGGCAGAGGGATCTGGGTGCACAGGACACTGAAAGTGGCAATGCAGGTGGAGAAGGTAGTCAAGAAAGCATACTTGCCTTCATTGGTCAGGGCATTGAGTTTAAGAATTGGCAAGTCATGTTGCAGCTTTGTAGAACCTTAGTTAGGCCACACTTGGAATATAGTGTTCAATTCTGGTTACCATACTACCAAAAGGATGCGGAGGCTTCGGAGAGTGTACAGAAAAGATTTACTAGGATGTTACTTGGTATGGAGGGCATTAGCTATGAGGAGAGTTTAGAGAAACTTGATTTGTTCTCACTGAAACGGCGGAGGTTGAGGGGCGACCTGATAGAAGTCTACAAGATTATGAGGGGCATGGACACAGTGGATAGTCAGAAGCTTTTTCCCAGGGTGGAAGAGTCAATTACTCGGGGGCATCGGTTTAAGGTGGGAGGGGCAAGGTTTAAAGGAGATGTACAAGGCAAGTTTTTTATATAGAGGGTGGTGGATGCCTGGAACTTGCTGCCGGGGGAGGTAGTGGAAGCAGATACGATAGTTACTTTTAAGAGACGTCTGGACAAATACATGAATAGATGGGAATAGAGAGATATGGTCCCCGGAATGATAGGCGGTTTTAGTTCAGACGGGCAGCATGGTTGATGCAGGCTTGGAGAGCCGGAGGGTCTGTTCCTGTGCTGTAATTTTCTTCGTTCTTGTTCTTTGAGTCAATGCCATTGTTATTTTTATAACATATAATTGACTAGATTGATAAACATATGTCAGCTATTGCATCAAGAAATAAATAGTTCCCTATTAGAACAATTTGATGTGAAGAGACGAGTTATGAAAGTGTGGGGAAAGATAGATAGAGATAAATAGATAAATGCAATTAGACAAATCCTTGTGGAAGGAAGTTTAAGAAAACAAAGGAATCAATATGGGAAAATCTTTATAATGTATGTTTTAACAATTATTTTTAATAATTAAAATTCAAACTTTACACACAACTTAATGATTGGGGGATTTACCAGCAAATATCTCACCTGTGTGTAGGAGTATCATGTAGGCAACCATCTGATGAAATCTGATGTTTTTATCCAGTTGCCTTCTGATATTGCTTCGGCAACACTGATTAAAAAAATCAACACTTGATAGATTAAATGATTCATTTGGTGGAATATATTCTTACACTTATTACACAAAGGAGAAAGCTAAATGATTGTCAGTCAGTTTATGGTTGAAGTGAGATCATTAATCAAGTGATGGAAGTTCAGTCTGTGCTGCCAGACCTGCTGAGTTTTCCCAGCACTTTCTGTTTTGATTTTACAAATCCATGCTGGCTTTCTCTGATCAGCTTTGAATTTTCAGGGTGTTCATTCATCCTTAGCTATAGACTCTAATATTTTCCTGACAACAGATCTATAATTGTCTATAAACCTGTCCATAATTTCCTGGTTTTCCTTTCTCATCTTTATTAAATAGTGAAGTGATGTGCACAATTTTACAATCTATGGGAATGGTTCCTGAATCAGTCTTCTTACCTACCTCTATTTCTGCCTCATCTCTTCAAAGTCTGCCTGACTGTGTAGTACTCCAGGGAAGTACTTTATTGTTTTCTTGTCTAAGTGTCAAGATGTCTATGTTTGACACTTTCCCATGACATCATGCTGGCGGGGCAGGCTCTGAGTGAACCCCCTGCCCCGCCAACAACCTCGACTTTCAAGAGATCAGGGTGCACTTTTTAAAGCATGCCCCTATCTAGAAAAATTAAAACAAGTAAAAGATTCTACTTCCAAGGACATGGGAACACAATGAGCCCCGACCCCCAGGGAATCCTGGGGCAGTGCCAGGGGCAGTGCAAGAGGGAAGTGCCAGGCAGCAGTGATCAGGCACTGTACATACCTGTGTGCCGCTGGCACATTCTCTTCACCAGGTCCCCAGGTCAAAAGCTGTTGCAATTCCCACCGACGTTGGCAGGGGGAGGGGGAATACTAATGTGGGAGGATAATAGAGTGGGGAAACCCGCTAATGATATTAAAATGTATGGCAATGGGGTTCCTGACCTTTCATAGCGTAAAAGTCATTTGGGGATGCCCATTGGGATTCTCTACCCCACCACCATTCTGCCACCAGGTGTAATCTTATCAATGTCCTATAGCTGTAGCAAGACTTTCCTAGTTTTATATTCTATTCCTTTTGCAATAAAGGGCAACATTGATTTGCCTCCAGAATTCATTGCTGTACTGGCATGTTGACTTTTTGTGATTTATAAACAAGGACATCCAGATTCCTCTGTATCACAGTCTCCCTTCACTTAAATTATATTCCGTTTTCTATTCTTCCTGCCAATGTGAAAATCTGATATTTTCTCACATTATACTCCATCTGCTGATTTTTCCCCACTCACTTAACCTTTCTGTATTCCTTTGCAGATTCACAACTTGCTTTCTTGCCTATCTTTGTATTATCAGAAAATTTGGCTACAATACAGTTTGTCCCTTCTTCCAGGCCATGAATATAAATTGTAAATAGTTAAGGCTGCAGCATTGATTACTGTGGCACTCCACTAGTTATGATTTGCTAACGTGATAATGGCTCATTTATCCTGAATCTCTGGCCTGTTTACAGCCCCCTGTTGGCTGTATTTGAAGGTGGAGTGCTTGTAAATTAAAGAGGATGGGTGGCCTTTCCATTGCCTTCCCGTCCACCCCACCCTGTCTCTTACATTATAGTGGGCAGGAAGGCATTAGGGTGCCAATCCACCTTTATCCCTATTGAGGCTCTTAGGTGGTAAATTAACAGCGCTATTATAGGTGCAGCTGGGAAAGGTGAAAGCAAAGCAGGTAGCTTGGTGGCTTTTAATGTGCAGGCAGGCTCCTGTCCAACAGTCAGGATGCCTCTTTTGGACAGTCTCCTATAGCATTGAAGGCAACCTTCTCTCAAGATCATATTTTTTTAATTATCCTCTCCTCTGGCCTTTCAAACCTGGCTCCTCACCTTGCTGGGGACTACCCGTGAAGTCCATCCAAAATCCCAGACTGATGTCCAGCTGACGCCAGTCTTCTTCCTTGGGGACTGCCTGTATTCCCGACAATGGCCACAACTCGATCCTAGCACTGCTGGGATTACAGACCAATCAGATTGGCTGGCAGCTGTCTGGGGCTGGAGTTCCACCCCAACTGAGATCTAAGTGACACTGTGAAGCGATTAAGGTTGCTCCCAGCGTAATATCACTGCAGGACAGCCGGTTTTTCTCCCACCAGTGACTTCTTCACTTTTTCCCTTTAGTATTTCTTATCTCCAATCTAACAGATTCTACACTGTGATTCTCTGAACCGAAATAATTTCTTGCTACTGTAGTGATCTCATCCTTTATTAACAGAGCTACCCCGTCTCCTTTTCCCTGTTTCTTGTTCTTCTGACATGTCAAATACTCAGGAATATTCATATTCCAGCAGTATTCATTTCACAATCATGTCTCTGCATAATAGCTATATCATTCTCGTTTATTTCTATTTGTGCTATCAATTCATTTTTCTTTTTATGAATGCTGAGCCTTTAATTTAAAAAAAAATCATTTTTCCCACTCTGTCCTTTTGTGTTGTGCACTCTTATGTTTGTCCCCTCTTGTCACACACTGTTTGCCATTGCCTGTATTGTCACTGCAATACTGCCATGTCTTTCGTCTTCAGTTTTTCAGATCTCCTCTTATGTGAACCCTATCCCTCAAAATTTAGTTTAAACCCCTCTCTACAGCCCTATTTATTCAGTTTGTCAATCTGATCCCACTGATCCCAGCACAGTTCACATGAAGGCAGTCCCAATGATACAACTCCCTCTTTCCCCAGTTCTGGTGGCCCATGAATCAAAGTCCATTTGTCCTTCATCAGTCTTTGAGCCACGCATTCTACTCTCTGATCTTCTTTTCCCAATGCCAATTTGCTTCATGGTAGTAATCCAGACATTATTAACTTTGTGGTTCTGCTCTTTAATTTAGCCCCTCGCTGATCATACTACCTTAGCTGAACCTCTCTGCTAGTCCTGCCTATGTCCCTGGAACCACATGGATTATGAAACATGGATCCTTCCCCTCCCATTACAGTTTCCTCTCCAGACCCAAGGAGATGTCCTTAACTGTGGCATTGGTCTGGCAACACAGCCTTTGGCACTACTCTTGCTACAGAGAACAGTATCTATTTCCGTAACTATACAGCCCCCTACTACAATTACATACCTATTTATTTTCCCCAATTGAATGGCAACCTGCACCATGGTACCACATCAGTTTGCTCATCCTTCCTGCAGTCCCTGCTCTCATCCTCACAAGCTTCGGGAACCTTGAATCTGTTGGAAAATTGCAAGGGCTAAGGATCCTCCATTGCTACCTTTTGGTTCCCCACACCTACCTTACTTGCAGTCACAGTGCCTTGTCCCTGACTAAGGACCAAATCTGAAGCGCCCAGGCTAAAAAATCTGACTGTCTCCTGGAATAAAGTGTCCAGGTATTTATTTCCTTGATGCTCGAACTCCATCTCATCAACTCTGAGCCGAAGATCATGAAATTGCAGACACATACACCAGAACACTACCACCTCGCCTGCCATGGAATTGGAGCGGGCGAGGATCCGACAACAGGAATCTCCATTCAGCGTGGGTGGGAATTTTCGGTCTCACTTGAGCGAGGCCGTAAAATCACACCCATACTGTGGCTGTGGTTGGTGCAGATCACACTGTGGTCCACGTGCTATAGCTGCAACACCACCTCAAATCACTGTTACATGCTAATTGATGTGAGGATCTGTATACTCTACATACACCTGGTGAATGCTTCCTGTATACATGTTAATGCCCTCGTCCGATTGACCTCTGGTGCAGTTGGTTCCAGAAATATGTGCTTGTGCTGCAAGTGCCATTTGAAAGCAAAAACAACACTTAGAACACCAAAAGAAAACACTACTTTGGTGCTGAATTTCATGGCCTATGTCTTTAGTAGGCATTGCATCCAGGAACAATCAATGTTTCTCTTTAGAGTTTACCAAGCTGGCTATACTATTCAGATCTGCCTGGTTAAAGCATTTGAAGATTTTGAGGTGATAAATTTCATCATTATAGGGAAGGATTGTGGTCAACAGTTGCTGTCTACTTATATTGAAGTTGGGGAGGGGGGGATTTTATGGCCCCATCATGCAGGTATATTTGAGGGTGGTGGGAGGAGCACATGTAAAATAGGACAGATGGCTAGTCCACCACTTTCGTGCCCAACCCCAAGCTGTCCCCTATAATACACTGGGAAGGTAAGCCATCAACCAGCCTGCCACCCTGAAGACTATTGAGATCCTTAATGGGCTAATAAATGGCCAGTTAAGAGCCTGTTTCTGTCCCCACCACAATAGTATGGCAGGGGAAGGCAGAATAAAGGAGGACAGCTTGATGCCTCACCCCCTCAGGCATAAAGTTAGGAAGGTGGAGGGGTTGTACTTCCTGTGGATGGTGCCCTGTGCCCATCGGTGTACTGCCTTCTCAAGATGTTACATCTTCTTTGTGACTCCCCTCCAGTCTCTGTAACCTGACTACTACTCTGCCCAGGGATCCTGATTCCTCCTCAACCAAGAACCCCAGACTTACCTCTAAGTCAGGTTGCCATTGATCTTCTCCGTGAGACTACAGGTAATCCCATCAACAGCCACTCCTGAGTTCAGGTGCTCCTGGGACAGCTGTTAGTCAATTGGACTTGCAGGAAGCTCTCAAGAGCGGGACTTCCTTTTCCACAATTATCTCTATATGGTCATCACCAATGTGTTATTGTTACGGGCAGTGCCGGATTTAGACTTGGTGAGGCCCTAAGCTATATAAAGCTTGGAGGCCCCTTGTTAAGAAGTTACACCAAAAGGTCTCACAAAGGTGCGTACCAAAACAGGACCTTGGGTCGCCACATTTGCATCACTTCCACATTTGCAACGCTCACATTTGCATCACTTCCAGTGTTTTCCTCAGCTGAGATTCCAGACTCTGTTGTCTCAGTAGCAGAGGCACTAGGCTGTGGTTGTTTTGGACTTTGCTGATCACCTTGCGTTTGTGGATCCTTATCTGTTTCTGGAATAAAGTAACTGTCAACATTTGGTAATTTTTTGAGTTGCTCTTCAAGCTGGTGCTTTCTTTTTCTTTTCTGGTATCCGCTCTTAAATGTTCTCTTCATTGTAAACCTTCTGAAATGTGAGGCCCTAAGCTGTAGCTTGTTTAGCTTATGCCTAAATCCGGCACTGGTTACGGGGCAGTCTTTTTTAATGTCAGTCATCTAGCGACCAACTTTTCTACCGAGGGGATGAGTAGAGGGAACAATACGCCACCTGTAACATTCAGCCCTAGGTTTATCAAAATCTAAGACTGAATAAATTTATGAAAGTTTGAAGCAATCTAATATCATCACTGTTAGCTTGACTTACTTATTTCTCAAGGCTGAAGGATGTTTATTCAAGCACTGCCCCAGCTATTTGAACACATAATCCAAGAAGATACATCTGAGGGAGTATTGTTGGAAGAGATCTCTTTTAGAAGAAATGTTAAATCAAAACTTTGCTTGTTCAGATACAAGATCACAAGAAAACACAATAGATGGGTACAGAAGGAGACCTTATGGCCTGTTGAGCCTGCTGTCCTGTTCAGTATAATCATGGCTAATTGTGGAGTTCAAATCCACTTTCCTGCCTGCTCCCCATACTTCTTGATTCCTTAAGAGACCAAACATTTGTCTATCCAGCCTTAACTAAAGTCAACAATAGAGCATCCACAACCCTCTGGGATAGAGAATTCTAAAAGAATTAGATATAAATGATCACTCATCAATAAAAGCAGCAGGGCATTCCTGGGCTCCTGGTCGGCATTTATCCCTTAACTAAAGAACATAAAGTAAAGTAAAAGTAAAGTTTATTTATTAGTTACAAGTAGGCTTACATTAACACTGCAAGTAAATTACTGTGAAATTTCCCTACAGCATGAAGATAATTTTGACTTTGGGTGAATAATGGCCATGTTTCCCTACGTGAAACATTTACACCACTTTCAATGTAATTCAACTGTTTTACAACATAAAATATATTATATAAATGCAGCAACTTTCTTCTTTTTCTGTCATAATACAAAAACTCTTGCTAACTTATAAATTCCATCTTACACTCTGACTGATTTACTTTAGGGCTTTAACATTTCTATCATTACTGTAAAACCTAAATCTCAATTTAACATAACATTTTCTAACCTTTCTGTCATGCGGAATATCATTTATATATGTACCAAGTGGTGTAAACATTAAGGTACCTTGGAAGAAATAATACATACACTGCACGATCCTCTCAAAAATGAAATCAGATTCCGACTCATGGGCAGCAGGATTAGGAGACAGTTTAAGTTGAGACACATCGCAGATGCTCTTGACCAAGCCAGTGCTGACTAATAGGAAAAATCAGACACACGTCTCTAGTTTACAAGAGCAGATTAATGGTGTAAAAATATGCGTAAGTAACAATAATAAAGCACTTACTCCAAGCAGTGCACGAGTATAAATATATGCTTCCTCTTGCTCATATCGGAAGAAAGTATGGCCAAAAAGAAAAGTATTGATTCCCAACCACAACAACTGTAACATAAAAAGCTTTTATTTCACAAACTAGACATCAAATCGTTTATTGTGGGGTCGCAATATTTAGAATGAAAAAAATACTTCAAAATCCATAATGCATAACATTTCAAATGTTTTAAAAGTGTCAATGTTAAGAATAAGCTTCAAATTAAACTAAATAAACTGATACAAATTAAAAACTTGTGCGTCTAATACGCAACATGATGTGAGACCTGTAACTTTCAATTTACAATAATTTATCTAGATATCTCAACAAATGCAGTTAATTCTTTTTCTTTGTAAACTACAAAAAATATATTTTCCTAAACAGGCCTGTAAAAATAGTTAATTAACATTAAAAGTTGTGCACGATAATTAAAGCTTATTACTTGTAATAGCAGGCTTAAACACTGAAGGACATAACACTCACTTTGTACTAAGAAAACATTTGACAAATGAACAATTGAAATATAAGACTTACTAATATGATGAGCTTGGGAGCATCATTCACAAACCAGTTTGCCATTGAACTGTTACTTTAATCTGTTTTCTGCTCCTTTACAACTGGTGTTCTGTTTTCTACCAACCGAGCCCCGTCAGTTGTTGCTGAGGTGTAGCATCACTGGGAATGTACTCTGGGAATTGTAGTTCAGTCTTTGACTATCTAGTATTCAAAAACTTGTTAAGCTGTAGTTCTAAAATTTCCAATAATCCCATGAGGTTGACAGTTTAAAAAAGAACATGTCTGGGGACTGGGTCCCAGTGAGTTAGCTGATCTATATTTTTCTCGTGAAAGGAAAGAATCTTCCATAAAATGAGATTGAATAGTCAACATAGTTCCGCTTGGGTGCAGCAAAACTGTTAAATATCATTTAGACAGCACACATGAATGGATGGCATTTGAATACATTGGTATAATTTTCTTAAGAGAGCTGAAGGCTAAATAAGCATTCATGGACAGCCCATTCACAGTAGACAAGGCATGTTGGGTAAACTGTGCTACTCTTCTTGAGCTGATATTCTTACCTTAAGTTAGAAGGTTATTGATCTGAGCCCATCAACAACAACAGCTTATATTTATATAGCACCTGCAATTTAATAAAACATTCCAAGATACATTACAGCAGCATTATAAAGCAAAATTTCATATTGCATTGTATGAGGCTATATTAGAGTAGACAGCCAGTTTTAGGGCTGGGGAAAATTACAGAGATAGGGAAGAGGCGAGGTCATGGAGAGAGTTGAAAACAAGGATGAGAATTTGAAAATGGAGGTATTGCTTGGCTGTGGACCAATGTAGGTCATCTAGCA
This sequence comes from Mustelus asterias, assembly GCF_964213995.1. Classification (NCBI taxonomy): domain Eukaryota; kingdom Metazoa; phylum Chordata; class Chondrichthyes; order Carcharhiniformes; family Triakidae; genus Mustelus; species Mustelus asterias. Next base: position 59,675,953 of record NC_135815.1, read on the forward strand.
CAGGGATGATGGGTGAATGGATTTGGTGCAAGTAAAGACATGAGCTGTAGTTTTTTGAATGGCCTTCGGGCATGGATTATATTCTAAGCCAGTGCCGTGAAGACCCCCCAGGTTTGCCGCAAAAAAAGATTCAAAATGATTCATAATTCATGTAATTAATTCATGTAATTAAACTAAAACTAACCAGCATTTCAAACTCTGTGGTTGCATCTCCAAGACTCCGTGAATCTTGGGCCTCCCACTCATTTGCAAGCTGGGAAAGAGCCACACGTGAGTGGTTTAGATGTTTTATGTTGGTCAGGCTCATGACCAACAGGACTTGGAGCTGAAGGCAAATGCCTCCTGCACTTGCACAAAGAGTGAAAACTCAAAAAAGGCACTAAAAACCAGGGAGAAGTGAGACAGACAGCGAGAGGTAAAAGAAAAGGACAGGGAGAAGTTAAAAACGAAGTTCCCAGTGAGGAAGGAAGACAGAGAATATAGGAGGTCTGCCTCAATTTTTTTTACAGTATAGAGGTGTGGCATGACATATAAAAGATTGGGAACCACTGTTCTAGGCTGATACTCCAGTTTAGTACTGAGACAGTGATGCACTTTTGTAAGCTGGTTTGTTAACAAAGTACATCATAACAAAACCTTGTTGCTGCAACATTGATCGTTAAATGCAAGTTAAAATTAATGCCTTTTGTTCCAATGTTATAAGTGTGCAGCCCTCTCCAGCAGGCATATGGAGGTCAATGCAGGGGGAGCAGGAATGGACGGCACGGTGGCACAGTGGTTAGCACTGCTGCCTCACAGCACCAAGGACATGGGTTCAATTCCAGCCTTGGGTGACTGTCTGTGTGGAGTTTGCAAGTTCTCCCCGTGTCTGTGTGGGTTTCCTCCAGTGCTCTGGTTTCCTCCTACAGTCTAATGGTGTGCAGGTTAGGTTGATTGGTCATGCTAATTAATTGGTCATCTAATTAATTATTCTAAAAACTTTTAAGAGGCAGGATAGGCTGTCCTTGAATCCTTATTTAAGGCCCTATTTTACCATTTTGATTCTAAGTGCTGGGTGGACTTGGAGCTGGGAGTGTTTTAGATCGGACCTTTATACCCATTCTCAGGCATCCCCATACGCACTCTGCCTGCAAAAATATCAGTGATTCCGAATTGCGCTGTAGAAGCCTATGGGTGGGGCTTAATGCGCCCGAAATCCTGCAGCTCCAATCGGCACCTCCAACTGCGCATGCCCAGAAATAAAATTGATAGAATGCTGCGCTCTCCTGCCACATCCCTCCCAGGCCGGATAATGCCTTCCCCTAGCCCCACAGACATTATCCCAACCCCCTAACATTACTGACCCCCTTATCCACCCACCCTCCCGCCACCCAGACCGATCGCAGGCCCCTCCCCCACTTCCCTCCCACTGATCTCAGGCAGAGTGATCCCCCTTTTCCCTCCCCCCCCCCCCCCCCCCCCCCACTGATCTCAGGCAGAGTGGCAATGGACCCATAAGACCATAAGACATAGGAGCAGAATTAGGCCACTCACCCCATCGAGTCTGCTCCGCCGTTCAATCATGGCTGATATTTTTCTCATCCCCATTCTCCCACCTTTTCCCCATAACCCCTGATCCCCTTATTAATCAAGAACCTATCTATCTCTGCCGTAAAGACACTTAGTGACCTGGCCTCCACAGCCTTCTGTGGCAAAGAGTTCCACAGATTCACCACTCTCTGGCTGAAGAAATTTATCTTCATCTCAGTTTTAAAGGATCATCCCTTTAGCCTGAGGTTGTGCCCCCTGGTTCTAGTTTTCCCTACTAGTGGAAACATCCTCTCCACGTCCACTCTATCCAGGCCTCGCAGTATCCTGTAAGTTTCAATAAGATCCCCCCCCTCATCCTTCTAAACTCCAACAAGTACAGACCCAGAGTCCTCAATTGTTCCTCATACGGCAAGCTCTTCATTCCAGGGATCATTCTTGTGAACCTCCTCTGGACCCTTTCCAAAGCCAGCACATCCTTCCTTAGATATGGGGCCCAAAACTGCTCACAATACTCCAAATGGGGTCTGACCAGAGACTTATACAACCTCAGAAGTACATTCCTGCTCTTGTATTCTAGCCCTCTTTACATGAATGCTAACATTGCATTTGCCTTCCTAACTGCTGACTGAACCTGCACGTTAACCTTAAGAGAATTTTGAACAATGACTCCCAAGTCCCTTTGTGTTTCTGATTTCCTAAGCATTTTCCCATTTAGAAAATAGTCCATGCCTCCATTCCCCCTTCCAAAATGCATAACCTCACATTTCCGCGCCCCCTTCCCCTCCAATGATCTCAGGTAGAGTGGCAGCGGACCCTCCCGCACCCCCCCCCCGATCTCAAGCAGAGAGCCATTGGATGCTCAGCACTTACCTCCTCATGAACTGGATCGCCTGAATCAGACTTCTATGGAACATGTCTGTTTTGCGCCGATTCTGGATGGGTCTACGCGGTGGTAAAGGGGGAAGTGCCGGTAAAGTTGGGCCTGCAGCCCATTAAGTCAATTTGAATGCATGCAAATGCATTTAAATGACCATCACGCCCGTTTTGGGTGCGGTCCTGATCACAGCCATTTTTGGGCGTTGGTAAAGGGGGACCGGCGCGGAGGCGGGCGCGGATCGCGCTACTCACCTCAGGCCTGACTTTACCAAGTTTTTGCGCCCAAAAACAGGTGCAACCTCATGGTAAAATTGGGCCCTTAGTCTTCAATTCCCCTAAGATGTTATCTCATCACCACCATTGCTTCACAATACCCTACCTCATGATCCATCACAGCATCTCATTGGCCAAAATCCTGCAATAAATATCACCAATAAAAATCCTTTCTATAATAGCTTAATCCAAAAACATTTGCTGTGATAAATAGATAACTTTTCACCCTTGTACTCCCACTTAGTGTCTGAGTTTCAAGTGCCCCAGTGCTCCTAAACAGTTATATCCAATTACTGCAGCAGGATTTGTGGAAGGCTGCTAAGCTTTACTTGGGGAGACTGCAAATAGCCTCACGAGATGACAAGCAACTCTGAGGGTCCTGCTTATGACTGCACTACCTCAGCATGGACAGCATCAAGACTGACTGGGGGGCAACAGCAAGGACATAGACACATCAATGGTAGGAGCAGGGATGCTGTCATCCTGAGAGAGGAAAGGTTTGTGCTCCATGGATCCAGTGACACTGAGGGTGATGCCTCAGAACATCTAGTGAGTGTTGGAGGGCCTGCATGCACCCTTTGAACACTGAAATCTACAGCCATGATGACAGCAGTGTGAGTTGTATGGCAACAGGCATGGATCTCATGACTTCCACCTGAGTTTCCACTACAGCATTGAGATTCTGCTTTCAGTTTGTGCTGCATAGAACCCTAGAATCCCTACAGTGAAGTAGGAAGCCATTTGGCCCATTGTGTCTGCGCTGACTCTCCAAAAGAGCATTTACCCAGGCCTACGCCCTGCCATATCCTTGTAAGCCCACACATTTACCATAGCCAATCCACCGAACATTCACATCTTTGGACTGTGGGAGGAAACCGAAGCATCCGGAGGAAACCCACGCAGACACAGGGAGAACGTGCAAACTCCACACAGGCAGTCACCCAAGGCTGGAGTCGAACCCCGGGTCCCTGCCACTGTGAGACAGCAGTGCTACCCACTGTGCCACTGTGCAATAGAAGCTGAGACAGTGTCCATCAGTCACAGCATCATGCTAGTCTGCCGGTGCAATCATAGAGCTAGTCACCACTTCAACACTGGAAAGGGTGGTTCCAAGTCTTGTGGGAAATCCTGTGCCACATTGGAGCTGGACTCTTCCATGCTCCTGGACATGACAGTCGGCTGTCTGGTAGGCTTGACAAGCATATCTGTGTGTGTGATCATCTGCATTCTCCTGCTTCATCACAATCCTCATACAAAACCTCAGTAGTGAAGTCATTTGCAACTGGCTCATGAATTGACTATTCTCCCGAACAGGCTGCCCACTAATGCCCGGTCATAAATCACCTCCAGATCTTGACTCTATGCAACTGTCTAATATACTAACTGTGACAGTATCTGAACTGGTGGCTGAGTGTTGGATAAAGTGACAGTGCTTCTTCCCCAGCGATCTGTAGCAAATACTTATCATTCCTCATGATTGGTCAGGAGTGTAGGTAGATGAACTCTCACTTCACCTCTTACATTCCTAACCCTAATCTTTGGCATGAACCTGTCCTAGTGGAGAAAATGGTCAATGCTCATATCTCTTTTTAATAGTTTTTTCGTAACATCAATAAACTTACAAAAGTCAAGTTCCAGCTTCCCTTTTAAGTTAAATCAGTGTCACATGCACAAATACCACTCCCGTAACTTCTGACCAGCACTCACGCTGTTTACTCTTGAATTACTGTCCCTTTAGCTTAGTTGACCCATTTTAGTTCACCCAATCCTCTCATTAAACTTATTTTCTGAGAAGCTCTAAACTGTGCAGTGCTGCCAGTGCTGTCTGCTGTTTTTGCTGTTATCTACTTTGGCTGTTACTGTTACTGCTATCTGCTACTACTGCTAAATATAAGTTTCTTAAAACTACCAGGAAGATCATGCCTGTGCCTCGCAGCACAGGTGGTTTTGTTCAGTGCAACCTGATATCCAAAAACAGGGCAATATAAATTTTAGCTCTCATTTAAATCCTTCATTGCTTTGTCCCTTCCTATCTCTATAACTTTCACCAACCTTAAAACTTCCCACACCCCAGAATTCTGTTTTTTTCTGACACTGTTTTCTTAAGCCTACCTCCCTCCCTTTGCTCTGTAATTAGTGGCTGTACCTGAAGCCACCTCGGTCCCACCCTCTGGATGGCTACCTAAGGCCACCTCTTCCCTGCTCTTCCTTCCTTCCATTCCTCCATAAAACCCAATTTTGTGACACTGGTTTGTGTCATCGCTCCTTCTTTGGCTTGACATTAAAGTTTTTGTTCATGACAGCTCCGTGGAGTTCTTGGGATTTTTTGAAGGTGGTAACGGAAAACAATTGTTTTTTTTTAATACATTAGCAGTCCAGAGATGTGCAGGTTAGGTGGATTGGCCATGCTAAAAAATTGCTCCTTAGGATCGGGGGATAAGCAGGGTATATACTTGGGGTTACAGTGATAGGGCCTGTTGGGATTGTTGTTAGTGTAGGCTCGATAGGCCGAATGGTCTCTGTACTACTGTGGGAATTTTATGATTCTGTAGATCATGGAGTTTAAGCAGTTTAACTGTAACAAATACATATTTCAAAATCATGTTTGTGTTATTTTTCAAAGATTTGGGATTGTTGCAAGAACCCAATGTCGGAATGAAGGAAAATTTATTGATAGTGCATGGCATTGCAGTTGTGAAATGTACTAGTGCCCTCTCCTGGTATAATGTTGTATGGCGATTTCACATTAGTCCAAGTGACTTAGACATATGGCCAGCCTGCTATGTTGGGAATGATAGAATAAAGGTTGTGTTGGTAAACTAGCAACCCACCATCTTCAACTGTCCATGTGGTGAAGGTACACCCACTTTCTCCATATATCTTGAATCTCTAAAAGATCAAAAATCTGTCTAATCCAACCTTAAAAATATTCAATGATGGAGCATCCACAACTTTTTATGTTAGATAACAAAGAAGCCGCTTCATCGGTACTAGAAGCACCACCTGAAACATTTGCTGTCCCCATCACTGATGTACAGGGCAGAATTTTCCAGTTCTGCCACCGGCAGGCATCATAGTTCTATGTTACCCAGGGCTTTTACCCAGGGCTGAAATGGTTGTCACGAGAGGCCACAGGTTTCGGGTGCTGGGGAGTAGGTATAGAGGAGATGTTAGGGGTAAGGTTTTCACTCAGAGGGTGGTGGGTGCGTGGAATCAGCTGCCGGTGGTGGTGGTGGAAGCGGATTCGATTGAGTCTTTTAAGATACTTTTGGATAGGTTCATGGAGGTTAGTAAGATAGAGGGTTATAGATGAGCCTAGAAGGTAAGGAAATTGTTCGGCGCAACTTGTGGGCCGAAGGGCCTGTTTGTGCTGTAGCTTTTCTATGTTCTATGGTGGGTGGGACCAGAAAATGTGAGAGTGGCCGAAAGTCGGTTTCCTGTTGGTATGAAGATGGATTGCAATTTTCCGCTCATGACTTTCTTGCGGGATTGGGTTGCCTGCCGTGTCATGTTAGGAACCACATTTACATGCTTTTGTATCTCATGCCCCCATTCCAAATCTACACTGGTGGCTAATTAGATCGGCATGAATCACAGCTGGATGTAACTGATGTGCACCTTGAGAACTACACTTCACTCGCAACTTCCATTTGCCAACTCTCACTGCTCTGTGAATTCAGTACATCCAAAAAGCTTTACCATCCCAGATATTAATGGGCTGGTAAATACCCATTGGGCATTAAGTAAACATAAAAATTCACAGAAATAGCCACAAAAATTTCAAGACAGTAGAGCTGAGTAAAACCATGTTCAGATAGATCAAAGGTAGTATCCCCTCATCATCTGGAAGTGTTAAGACTGTTGACTCAATTAAAAACACTTAACTTTATTACTAAAAAAAGGATTAAAATAATAACAAGATAAAATTAACTAAAAAATTGCTAAAACCATTAAAAGGAAAGATATAAAGTGAAAAGGTGAAATCAATTGTCCATAAAATGTTGTGATATCTTGATCATAGAATCCCTACGGTACAGAAGGAGGCCATTCGGCCCATCGGGTTTGCACCAACCATAGTCCCACCCAGGCTCTATTCCCGTAACCCCACACATTTACCCTGCTAATCCCCCTGACACTAGGTTCAATTTAGCATGGCCAATCAACCTAACCCGCACATCTTTGCACTGTGGGAGGAAACTGGAGCACCCGGAGGAAACCTACGCAGACACAGGGAGAAAGTGCAAACTCCACACAGACAGTGACTCGAGGCTGGAATTGAATCTCAGTCCCTGGTGCTGTGAGGCAGCAGTGCTAACTGCTGTGCCAACTGTGCCCTTGTGCTGCCCTGATCTGGTGTAACACAATTCGCAAAGTTCTTAAAATTAGATATCTTAAGAAACTCCATTCATGAATGATTTGTTCAAAGCATTTTCCTCCCGATCCCACAACATGTGTAAGTTTAATAATCTAATCTGTTAAATGTTCATATTTGCTCAATTTTTCATTCCAGGCCTTCAGCAAAGAATTATTGTTATCTTCAAATCTTATGGTCAGCATCTTTGCAAACCACATAATCTGGCTTGAAAAACTGGTTATTTTTGGTTCTGACGCAAGGTTCAATATCCACTGTGAAGCCATGATCTTTTAGCAGATTTAAAATCTTGTTATGCCTAAAGATGCATGCGTTTTAATGCAAGGACAATATCCAGTTGTATGGAAGATTGTTTCATAAACTGATTTGCACCATCTGCATTTGGAATTAAAAACAGTTCTACCAAAAGATAGTTGAAAAAGCATTGCTTCTAAGTAAAAGAACAAAGATAAAATTAGATTCTTTAAAACAATTAAAATGTAGCCCATGATTAGAAATTGGGTCATCATTAACACAGGAAGTCCCAATACCCTAGTATCTAAGCCTGGCCCATTTTTAAAATTCCCATTTTGCCAATTTAACTCAACATCGGGGGAGGGGGAAAGAGATTCTCTGCACCTCCCATGGCGTGTTTCACAGCAGTCCACCATTGGCTGGTGACAGGATCTTCTGGTCCCACCACTATCAATGGGATTTCCCATTGAATCCAACCCCCACTGCTGGTTTCCCAGCGGCGGGGCATTTACCATCAGCAGGACTAGCGAGAATGCCCAGAAAATTCTGGCCGTTTTCTGGGTTCCCTCTATTAGCAATAGCACTTTGGGGGTTATGGGTAGTTATTTCCTTAAGAACAACAAAATTAAACCGACACCTAGGGCCTGATTTTACCATTTTCATTCTAAGTGCTGAATCTGGGCGCAATTCAGATCTGACTTGGAAATCTGCTTTCAGGTGCCCCCATACGCACTTAGCCTGAAGAAAAAAATCGCGGGTCTGAATTACGTTGTGGGCGGGGCTTAGCACACCCGAAACGATCAGAGCTCTGAACTGCGCATGCGCAGTTAGAAAACTATTTGAAAAAGCGCGCCCATGTCAGATCGCTCCCGAGCCGCAGAAAGCGGAGAAAGTGGCCCGGGAGCGAAAAGCGGGAACGATGGCCCCCATAGACATCACCCCCACAACATAACTGTCTCCCATATCCACCCACCCCTCCACTACCCAGACCAATCGCGACCCCCTGCCCCCTACCAATCACCCACAAAGTGGCAGCGGATCCCCCTGCCCCACCCCCATCCCTCCCACCAGTGATCCATCTGGCCTCCCCCCCACCACCCCCCCCAACCAGAGAGCGATCGGGCCTTCCCCCCCCCCCCCCCCACCAGAGATACATCATACCTGCCTCCCTCCTCCCCCCCCACCCTTCCCCAAACTAGAGAATGATCTGGCCTCCCTCCCCCTGCCCCCCAGAGAATTATCCGGCCTCACTCTCCCTCCCCCAGAGAATGATCTGGCCTCACCCCTCCCCCCCCCCCCCAAAAGAGAATGATCTGGCCTCCCTCCCCCCGCCCCCCCAGAGAATGATCTGGCCTCACTCCCCCCCCCGCCACCCCAGAGGTACATCTGATGCGCCTCCTCCTCCCCCCCCCCCCCCCCTCCCCCCCCTCCCCACCAGACAATGATCGGGCCTCCCTTTTCCCGCGCCCCTCTCACCAGAGAATGTTCTGACCCGCCTCCTCCCCCACCAGAGAATGTTCTGACCTGCCTCCTCCTCCTCCCCCACCAGAGAATGATCTGACCCACCTCCTCCTCCCCCCACCCCCCACCGGCCACCGATCTGAGTCAGAGAGCCGTTGGAAGCTCTGAACTCACCTCTTCAGCAGCTGGAGCACCCGAATCAGACTTTTATTCTGCATGTCCATTTCGGCACGATTCCGGATTGATGAACGCAGTGGTAAAGGGGGAAATGCTGATGAAGTTGGGCGGGCAGTTCATTAATTCAATTGAAATGCATGCAAATGCATTTAAATCGCCGTTGCGCCTGTTTCGGGCACGAATTGGATTGCGGCCATTTCCTGGGCATCTATAAAGTGTCCATCTGCGTGGACGCTGGCGCGATCGTGTTAATGGCCTCACACCCAATTTTACCACGTTTTTGCGCCCGAAAACAGGCGTGACGCAATGGTAAAATCGAGCCCCTAGACCGGAATTTCCCTGTCCTGCCCGCCAAGGGAATCGTAGGTGTGTGTGGGGAGTGGGGGGGCTGGGGGTTGGGGGGGCGGGGGGGGGGGGGGGGGGGGAAGCGGACCATGCAAAGGTTCCTTGACCTCAGGCAGGTAGGATTTTCCGGTTTCGGGGCGAGTGCGGCCAGAAAATCCCACCCTGAGTATCAATATCAATTTGACAGTATGGAAAGGAATAAGAAATCACTGGGTTTTTGTTAGTTCTAAGAGAATTATATTTCTTCAAAATAGCAATAGCTGTAGTCTGGTGACACATGACCTCCAGGATTGTTACAGAAATATTGATATTTTTTCATGAGCATGGATAAAAACTAGAAATGTGGAAGCCAAATTTAAATCAGCCAGACTCTTGAATTTACAAATTGCAGGGCGAGAACCGAGAGTTTTCATAAAGCCAGGTCTTGGACAATCAACTTCGCATCAAAACCAACCAGTCCTGGAACTGCTTGGCCAGGTGCTATCGGCCTCATTTTTTCAGAATGAACTATTGTTTACATCTCCAGTGAACCTGCTTTGTTAGAAGAATGCTACACAGACTTAGTGGCACCCAGCTAAGTAGAAAGCCAGAGGCATAATGTGACAAGGATTGGACACAGGACACAAGATCTTGGAGAAGGGTGTGAAGAAAGCTACCTGGCACCCTAGTGCTCTCTCTCTCTCTGCCTTTTTGTACTTTCTTCAATGACATCTCCAGAGAGCACTTTTGACTGGCAGCCAAGCAGCACAGCATCTCCATCTCCTTGTATCTCGTGATGAGTATTATCAGACCAACTGGACCCAGAAGACTACCCTGTTGAGATGACTTGAAGACCAGCATCAGCCCTAGATGAGAGGGGAATCCCAAATCGATGACTACAGGCCGTGAAACATCAACCAATGCTCAAAGACTGAAGAATGACCTGTCCCAGCTGTATTGAATGGGTATTACAAGTCTTTTCAAACAGTTCAGATATAGTGATAGTGTGTGGATAGGGTGCAGCAAATCCTCGGAAGCACGTGTTAGAATTAGTAAAATCAATTAATAATAAAAACGAGGAATAAAATAAAATTTAAGAATGTTAAACATTAAAATGATTTTAAAGGACTAAGCATCAGACTATCTAAGCCTAATTTCAGTTTACATGTCCAATATTCGTCCTTATGGGCTACCCATGGGTCAATCTTAGCTCCAAGATATTTTTCCCAATTTTTGATTCCTTATAAAATCCCACTGTCCTTTTTGTGTTTATTTCCAATCCTGTTCGTCTGCAACATTTCTCGAAATATTTTGATTTTTTTGCATACCAGCAACCAATCACTAAGCAGGACAATGTCATTGGCAAAGGGCAAACATGTTGAGGATTCTTTACACCATGTGTGCACATTGTGTGAAGAAAGTCTCTCTTATAATTAATTCAACCATGGTCCTTGACTGTTACCTTTGGCTGAGGCAAACGGTTTTGCATCAGAAGTTTCTCTGTCTTTGAGAATTATAATTACAATTATGATACAATAATTACATTTTGAGAATTATAGCAGCTAGCAGCTTCTGTGATTTTTAAGCTTGTATGATTTTTAATCCTTTCAGTCCACCTGCTCCCCCCCCCCCCCCCCCCTTGGCCTTTTGTGACCACCCAAAATAGGTCAACATAATGTTGAGAACACCTCTCTCTTATCCACTTTCTTCTGAACAGCGGGCATGACAAATGGACTTCCGTTCCATACACAATGTGCAATTTGGGCAGAGAAAGCTGCTGCTTATTAACTAATTGTAAGCCACACCCCATAGTATGGTAAATTGTGCTATTAGTCTCGGTGCGCATGATCGATTTCTAATTTGTTAATTATGGGTAGTCCCCTATTTCGTGCAAAACCAGGTAAACTAAATCAAATAAACTCAAGGATCCCATTGGCCTCTCGACTAGCCTTCTAAAGTGTCAATTACTTGTGGGACCATCCCGCTCATTAAAGTTTGTTTCTGATACTTCTTGCTAAGATAAAAAGAACGCTTTGATATCTCCCTTGCCCATTTATTCAGGATGGGGAAAATATGCTGTCTATATTTTGAACAGGTTATTTGAAGGTTGCTATTACTCCTCACTGGTTAGTTGGAATGGGTTACTTTTCTTTCTTTATAATCTTAAAATACAAATCAATACTTGAACGTGATTGGTCTGCTTAATGGAACACAATACATTCAACTAATACATATAAATTTAAAAGAACTAGAATTACAAAAGCTAATTACAGAACTTCATTCTAAACTTAAAAATTCAAAGATGGTTACAGTGTGAAATAAAGTGACGTTTCAGGGCGGCACCGTGGCGCAGTGGTTAGCACTGCTGCCTTAAAGTGCTAGGAACCCAGGTTCGATTCCCGGCTTGGGTCACTGTGTGTGCAGATTTTGCACGTTCTCCCTGTGTCTGTGTGGGTTTCCTCTGGGTGCTCCGGTTTCCTCCCATAGTCTGAAAGATGTGCTGGTTAGGTGCATTGACCCGAACAGGCGCTGGAATGTGGCGACTAGGGGAATTTCACAGTAACTTCATTGCAGTGTTAATGTAAGTCTTACTTGTGATTAATAAATAAACTTTACTTGACTTTTCTTGAACATCATACATTAAATTGCACTAATATAGTGCACATGGTTGAATGTTTTAATATTTGTTTTTCTTAATACAGCAGACTTTGAATTTAGATAACATAACTGATTGTTTTAATTTTGAGGGTGGTCATATGTTTTTTCTCCCTTGTAAATTTTGAGTATAGTGCTAAGACCAAGCCAGGTGATGAGTTTGTGCCCCAGGACTCAGTATAAAATCATATTGCGGTGACATATGTAGATTGTGTGTAAACTGAAAAAAAATTAATCATTTAACATTGGTTTCTCTACCTCGAGGCAGAGATTGCCTGGGCATTTGGTGCTCCACACAATAATTCCACTGCTATGTGTCAAGTATCTCACATATTTTCTCCTGTAAGTATGGGAACAAAACTGTCTTCACCAGCATCATTGTAACTGAAAGATAAAATTTGAACTTTTGCTATGTTATTAATTTTATTCATTGGTTCCTATGTGGATTAAATGTCATTCCAACTTGATTTTCACAGGGTGAGATCTTATTCCTTCACATCTTCTTATTCTTGATCACTTTCTTTGTTTTCTCTAGCACTTGAGTGGGATGATCTGCGCAACAAGAAAATCCACTTGTCTTTTTTTTAAGATTTCAGTTTCCTCTTCACATAATTTGAGTTAAATTCCATAATCTTTGTAATTTGAATGTCATTTCTGAATAATTAGATTGATGCTCCTTTCTCTCTGACATACCCACCTGCAGATCACCTCATTCAATATCATTCAGAATTACATCATGAATAGAATATTCTCCATTTATTTGTATTCATCTTATGGATATTCCTTACCAAGTTTATTTGCTGCTCAGTCCTTAATTGTTCCCATCCAAATTATTTACCTTTTCACTTTAATTTTGCTCATTTTGACTGGTACCAGTTTGTTTAATTCTATCCCAATTGTTTTGAAATCAGTCTCTCTGTGTCAGTGCCTTGATCATTTAGTAGTGTGATTCACTCTATTGGCCCCATTAACCATTTCATGCCATGTTGTATGTCAAGTAGAGTGCATGTTTGAGACCTGCTCCTCAATGTATAATTGCAAGCTCTTCCAAACCTTGAATGGGTTTATTTTGAACTGGTTTCCTGCATATTAGTTACTTGCCACATAACTTATCTGCACACTTATGCAGTATCTCAATATCATGCCAACACCTTCTTGACTCTCAGGTAATCATATCAAAAGATCTTGAAGTCCTTGCTCATCTCTTCCCTTATGGTCCAGATGCCTTGGATGGCGGCCAGAGTATCAAATTTTGTTATCTTTAAAAAAAATAGATAAGGACACAATTATCACCAAGAGAAAGCTACCAATTTACTAGCCTCACCTATACTTTCTTTTCACTAGACTATACATCAGTGCTAGATTGAAATATTCCATTGAATTGAATTGCACCCAATATCCCAATTCCCAGGTGCTGTTTGATCTCCGGTCTCTATCTTCTACCCTCAATTACTTAATTCAATCCAGTTTGATGCATGCCACTAGCTACCTTCCTATACAAATCACAAGCTCTGGGGAAATTTTGCAGTCCAACAAAATGTCTTTGTAACGTCTTTAAAACAGAAATCAAACATTTCTATTTGATTGCAGGCACTAACATATTTTGATTGCTTGTTCTTTGTCTTAAATGACATTTAAAAAAAAAAAATAGCTTGCTAACAGCACATTTTCCACTTCACAGGATTGAATTTGGGACAATTCTGTGAAGTGGAAAGTGTGCTGTTAGCAACTTATTTTAACAAACAATCTCCCAGCTGCTGGTCAGTATTAAGAAAGTGAAAATTTATTTACAAATTTGCATAACAATCATGACACATTCAATCCCAGGCCAGTTACTTGATAATCAATCTTGCGGGTTGTCTACCGATGTTGTCTTCTACTGTGGCTTGATGCTGTGAATGTCTGGAGATCTTCGTGCAAATATTCTATAAATATAAACAAAATGTCTTTTGGCACTTAATTTAGCAACACAGTAACTAAATCATTTCTATTTTCTCCCTTCTAACATCCCTCTGATTTCCTAGTGCCATGATTTGGCCTAATCTAGTAGTTCGTCTGCAAATCCAAATTATCGCTATTGTCAGAAATGCGGCTACAAGACCAATGATGATCCCTTGTTTGACAGGATCATCCATCCACTGGGGCAATTTCATTATTACTGATTACTCATTAGGATATGGTTTTGACTGCGTCCAGTGCTGCCATCGTGGACTGTACTTTTAATCAATTAGGGCACATATTTGTCTTGTGACAATCACGCTGTAACATCCAAAGGACTCCTAGCCTTTTTTAAAATCTGTCATGAGTTTCACCATGACCTTATCCCCTGGTATGGGTAATTTAGGAATGTTCTCCTCTGCCAGTTTCATCCAGTCTCTGTGCTGCTGTTGAGTGATTGCCTGCTTTATGAGAGAATGTAAACGATCTGCTAAAATCACTCATTCATTGAAATACTGCTCCTCGGCTAATTTCAAGTTCTCCTCCACCTATTATCACATTCTGTTGGAGGTGCATTGCTCTTCCTGTCATTTGTTCAAAAGGGATCAATCCTGTTCCTCGAGAACGAGAAGCTCTCTGTCATAGCAATATTGCAGGCAAAGCCTGTACCTGATTGTTTCCTTCTTCTAAAATAGCTTTAGCTAAACTAATCTTCAGTGTTTGGTTCATTCGTTCTACCATTCCTGAACTCTGGGGTGATATAGTATATGAAACCTTTGTCTTATCCCTAACATCCAGCAAATTTCTCTTAAACCTCTTCCTGTAAAGTGAGTTCCCTGTAAAGTGACTCTAACTGAAGAGGCATTCCCCATCTAGGTATTATTTTATTCACCAATATCAAAGCTACAGTTTTGGCTGTGGCATCTTTACACGGGAATGCTTCAACCCATCGAGTAAACTGATCAATAATTACTAAACAATAGGTCTTCCCTTTCGCTCTAGGCAGTGATCCTGTAAAATCCATCTGCAAGTATTCCCAGGGTCCTTTGGGTTGCAGCTGATTCCTCATTTCAATCCTGCAGGGATGGCCTGGTTCCACCAAGGCACACTGCAGGCATCTGTGACAGAATTTCACTACATCTTTTCCCATGCCTCTCCAATACCAGCATTCTCCGATTAATCTGACCATCTTATCTCTTCCTGTATGAGCTAGTCCTTGGTATACTTCTAACAAAGTCTACTGTACTACTTCTGGGGCTATTATTTTTCCCTCCCATCTACATGCCTTTCTGTCCTCTGTATTTCTCCAACTTCTGCTTCTCCTCTCCTGGTGCTTGCTCCTGTACCTGCTTCGCATCAATATCTGTATTATCACGAACTTGTAATGCTGCTACACCTGCAGTTTGTGTCCATACCCAATCCTGTTCTAATAAATCTTTTGTGACTTTATCGGCACAGCTGTTTCCTCTTTATGCTTGACTTTCAATCTTTTTATGACTTGTGCTTTTATTACAGCTGCTTCTAAGGGACTGCGGGCTGCTTGGATCAAATCTTTAATCAAATTCTCATGCTGCACGTGTCCCCCGTTATGTTATAAAACCACGCCTACTCCAAGCTATCATGTAATCATGGACTACTCCAAAAGTGTACCTGCTGTCAGGATAGACGTTAACTTGCTTCCCTTTGCTCCATTCTAAGGCTCTAGCTAAAGCTAACAATTCTGCTACTTGTGCTGAATTATTCCCTGGGATTTGTTCTCCTGCAATCACTGTTCCCTCATCATTTACCACCAGCCATGCAGTGCGGGGTTCACTCTTAACATATTTTCTAGCTCTGTCTACATATGGGTTAATTACCTCTTCTGCAAGTGGTTCTTCTGCTAAACCCCCACTTGCTCCCTCAATCACTTAAGAACATAAGAAATAGGAGCAGGAGTAGGCCATCTAGCCCCTCGAGCCTGCCCCGCCATTCAATAAGATCATGGCTGATCTGACGTGGATCAGTACCACTTACCCGCCTGATCCCCATAACCCTTAATTCCCTTACCGATCAGGAATCCATCCATCCGCGCTTTAAACATATTCAGCGAGGTAGCCTCCACCACCTCAGTGGGCAGAGAATTCCAGAGATTCACCACCCTCTGGGAGAAGAAGTTCCTCTGCAACACATTCATGCTCCGTTCTTTGCACTGTCCGTCCTCCTGTGGGATTTTCCCCTAATATTTCTACTGATTTCTATGTGCCTGTCCCCTGGCAAGAGGTTTCCTTCCCATTTTGAACGTTTTCCATCAGAAACTCCTTTTAGCCTCCCAGCTTCTAAGAGCTGAATAATTGTGTGAGGACTGTGGAGGATTACTTTTCCCATCAGAGTGGCTCAGAAACACTGACTGCCCACGAGTCACATGCTAGTGCTCTCACACATTGATGCATACCTCTGGCAACCTTATCTAGTTGGGTGGAGTAGTACTCTACTGGTCTTAACATGTCCCCATGCTGTTGGGTACTACGGCTGCTTGCATTCCGTCATTTTCTTGACAGAAAATATGGAATGGCTTGTGAGATCTGGTATTCCTAACACAGAAACCTTTGTCGTAGCTTGCTTTAAATTTGCTCCAATTTAAAACAAGAGTAATCAAATCCTGCAAGGGTTTTGCAAGTACCGCATAATCTTCCACAAAATTCCTGCAGTAATTAAGAAGTCCCTTTTATGGTGAGAGGCCTTTGCACCCAAAGCATAACCTTCTTCAGGTCCTCCGGAATTCCTTTTTTACTGAATTCAATTCAGTTTGCTTCATAACATTTTTGAAACAGTAATCAAACCTTTCTAATTGATTCCAGGCAGTAACTTATTTTGATTGCTCGTTCTTTATCTTAAACTGTTAAGGTAGCTGTCTATACGAAGTCTGCATGTTCTCCCTGTGTCTCCGTTGGTTTCCTCCGGGTGCTCCAGTTTCTTCCCACATTCCAAAAGACACGCTGGTTAGGTTGCATTGGCCATGCTAAATTCTCCCTCAGTGTACCCACACAGGCGCCAGAGTGTGGTGATTAGGGGATTTTCACAGTAACTTCATTACAGTGTTAATGTAAGAATACTTGTGACAATTATAAACATTAAACTTTAAACTTATATTCTTTGGCAATTAACTTACAACTAGCTACAAGCAATTAACATTTGCTAAAGGTGTACATTTGTTTAAAAAATTATCTATGCCAATTTATAACTAGTAATTAGGATTAATGTATAACATATGAGTATAGTTGTCCAATTACAATTTGAACAAGTCTACTTAAGCACATATTGTGTTCCATTTATCTACTAATTATAAGAATAATAAAAATATATTTGACCAGTGATGTATCAACTCTTTTACTCATTGTCCCTTGTTTTGAGTGGACGCATGAGCTGTAGTTGTTCAATTGGATTATTGTGTGTGCATTGTGTGAAGAAAGCCTCTCTTATCATTAAGATAAAGCAAAATACTGCAGATGCTGGAATCTGAAACAAAAACAGAAAATGCTGATCTCAGCAGGTCTGATAGCATCTGTGGAGATAGAATAGAGTCAACATTTTGAATCTGGATACAGACTCGTGGGCGGCAAGGTAGCACAGTTCCTGGCACTGCTGCCTCACAGCGCCAGGGACCTGGGTTCGATTCCCAGCTTGGGTCATTGTCTGTGTGGAGTTTGCACATTCTCCCCGTGTCTGCGTGTGTTTTCTCCGGGTGCTCTGGTTTCCTCCCACAGTCCAAAGATGTGCAGGTTAGGTGGATTGGCCATGCTAAATTGACGCATAGTGTCAGGGGAAATAGCTAGGGTAAATGCCTGGGGTTACAAGGATAGGGCCTGGGTAGGATTGTGGTAGGTGCAGACTCGATGGGCCGAATGGCCTCCTTCTGCCCTGCAAGATTCTATGAAAAGCCTGAGGTCACGTACAACTGGCTCAAGAACAGCTTCTTCCCTGCTGCCATCAGACTTTTGCACTAAGTTGATCTTTCTCTACACTTTAGCTATGTCTGTAACACTACTTTCTGCAATCTCTCCTTCCATTCTCTATGAATAGTATGCCTTGTCTGTAGTGTGTGCAAGAAACAATACTTATCACTGTATACTAATACATGTGACAATAATCAATCAAATCAAATTGAATCGAATGACCCTTCGTCAGAGCTAAGAGCAAAGAAAATTAGAAAAGATTTATACTATGTGAGGGGGGAGGGGCTGTAAGTGGACAATGGACCATCTGACACTTCTCTTCCCTTCCTTGACCTCTCTGTCTCCATTTCTGGTGATAAACCGTCCACCAGTAACCATTACAAGCTCACCGACTCCCACAACTATCTTTACTCCAGCTCTTCACACTTCACATCCTGTAAGGACTCCATCTGATATTCTCAGTTCCTTCACCTCATCAGTTCTGATGTTGCCACTTTCCAAAATAGCGCTGCTGATATGTCTTCCTTCTTCATCAATCATGGTTCTCCACCCACTGTGGTTGACTGGGCTCTCGACCACATCTGACCCATCCCCTGGGCCACTGTTCTCAACTCCTTCCAAAACCAGGATAGGGTCCCCCATGTCCTCACTTTTCACTCACCAGCCTCTGCATTCAAATGACCATGCTCCGCCATTTCCACTAACTCCAGCATGATGCCACTACTCAACAAATCTCCTCCTCACTCCCCCATCAGCATTCCGCAGGGACCGTTCTCTCCAGGACACCCTGGTCCACTGCTCCAACACACCCAACACATCACCCTCCCGCCCACAGCACCTTCCCACACAATTGTACAAGGTGCAACACCTGCCCCTTTATTTCCTTCCTGCTCACCATCCTAGGTCCCAAATATCCCTTTCAGGTGAAGCAGCGCTTCACATGCACCTCCTTCAATCTGGTCTATTGCATTTGCTGCTCCCAATGTGATCTACTCTACATCGAAGAGACCAAACACAGACTGGGTGACTGCTTTGCTGAACACCTTCGGTCCGTCCACAAGCAGGACCCAGACCTTCTTGCCACTTCAGTACAACACCCTGCTCTCCTGTCCGCATGGCCATCCTTGGCCTTTTGCAATGTTCCAGTGAACCCCAGTGGAAACTGGAGGAACAGCACCTCATCTTCCAATTGGGCATTTTACATTTCAGAGCATCTCTCCTCCGACTTCACCCATTTCCATTTATTTTATTAGAACATAGAACAGTACAGCACAGAACAGGCCCTTCGGCCCACGATGTTGTGCCGAGCTTTATCTGAAACCAAGATCAAGCTATCCCACTCCCTATCATCCTGGTGAGCTCCATGTGCCTATCCAATAACCGCTTAAATGTTCCTAAAGTGTCTGACTCCACTATCACTGCAGGCAGTCCATTCCACACCCCAACCACTCTCTGCGTAAAGAACCTACCTCTGATATCCTTCCTATATCTCCCACCACGAACCCTATAGTTATGCCCCCTTGTAATAGCTCCACCCACCCGAGGAAATAGTCTTTGAACGTTCACTCTACCTATCCCCTTCATCATTTTATAAACCTCTATTAAGTCTCCCCTCAGCCTTCTCCGCTCCAGAGAGAACAGCCCCAGCTCCCTCAACCTTTCCTCATAAGACCTACCCTCCAAACCAGGCAGCATCCTGATAAATCTCCTCTGCACTCTTTCCAGCGCTTCCACATCCTTCTTATAGTGAGGTGACCAGAACTGCACACAATATTCCAAATGTGGTCTCACCAAGGTCCTGTACAGTTGCAGCATAACCCCACGGCTCTTAAACTCCAACCCTCTGTTAATAAAAGCTAACACACTATAGGTCTTCTTCACAGCTCTATCCACTTGAGTGGCAACCTTTAGAGATCTGTGGATATGGACCCCAAGATCTCTCTGTTCCTCCACAGTCTTCAGAACCCTACCTTTGACCCTGTAATCCACATTTAAATTAGTCCTACCAAAATGAATCACCTCACATTTATCAGGGTTAAACTCCATTTGCCATTTTTCAGCCCAGCTTTGCATCCTATCTATGTCTCTTTGCAGCCTACAACAGCCCTCCACCTCATCCACTACTCCACCAATCTTGGTGTCATCAGCAAATTTACTGATCCACCCTTCAGCCTCCTCCTCTAAGTCATTAATAAAAATCACAAAGAGCAGAGGACCAAGCACTGATCCCTGCGGCACTCCGCTAGCAACCTGCCTCCAATCTGAACATTTTCCATCGACCACCACCCTCTGTCTTCGATCAGACAGCCAGTTACCTATTCAATCGGCCAACTTTCCCTTTATCCCACACCTCCTCACTTTCATCATAAGCCGACCATGGGGGACCTTATCAAACGCCTTACTAAAATCCATGTATATGACATCAACTGACCTACCTTCATCAACACACTTAGTTACCTCCTCAAAAAATTCTATCAAATTTGTGAGGCACGACTTGCCCTTCACGAATCCGTGCTGACTATCCCGGATTAATCCGCATCTTTCTAAATGGTCATAAATCCCATCTCTAAGGACCTTTTCCATCAATTTACCAACCACCGAAGTAAGTCTAACCGGTCTATAATTACCAGGGTCATTTCTATTCCCTTTCTTAAACAGAGGAACAACATTCGCCATTCTCCAGTCCTCTGGCACCATCCCCGCGGACAGCGAGGACCCAAAGATCAAAGCCAAAGGCTCTGCAATCTCATCCCTTGCCTCCCAAAGAATCCTAGGATACATTTCATCAGGCCCAGGGGACTTATCGACCTTCAGTTTTTTCAAAACTGCCAGGACATCCTCCCTCCGAACATCTATTCTTATTCTGTTACTTATTTTCATCTTATTCATCTATTTTTATCATACTTCTTTCTCACTTCCATTTTTCCACTTCTCCATTCCCACTCCCCATCTTGCCCATTCCACCCGCCCCACTTCAGGGCAACTGCTTTAACAATCTGTACCTCTGTTCTGCCAATCACACATTCTGATCACTTGAAGGTCACTTTTAGCACCTTCTCAGCCTTCCTCATCCCCATTTACATTCCCTTTGTCCAATTACAGCCCCCCCATAGTAAAAATCTTTTCTGATTTTCTTTGCTCTTAGTGCTGACAAAGGGTCATCCAGACTCAAAATGTTGGCTCTAATCTCTCTCTACAGAGGCTGTCAGACCTGCTGAGATTTTCCAGTATTTTCTGTTTCATGTAAAAAGCTTTGACAAAACGTCATCTGGACCCGAAACGTCAACTCTTTTCTCTCCTTACAGAAGCTGCCAGACCTGCTGAGAATTCCCAACATTTTCTCTCTTGGTTTTAGATTCCAGCATCAATAGTAGTTTGCTTTTCTCCAGTGAGTCAATGAGCCTGCGCAGGACCGGCAGTGAGTCAATGAGCCTGTGCAGGACCGGCAGTGAGTCAATGAACCTGCACAGGACCGGCGGTGAGTCAATGAGCCTGCGCAGAATTGGCAGTGAGTCAATGAGCCTGTGCAGAATTGGTAGTGAGTCAATGAGCCTGCGCAGAATTGGCAGTGAGTCGGTGCAGGACCGGAAGTGAGGAGTTGTCTACTCCAGTTGGATGATTCTTATTTGGGAGGGTGAAAGGAGATTTTGAATTTTGTTCCTCCTCGTGGAAAGGTCTTTGAGTTTGGAATAGTTGAGCAGCCGGCATTTGTCCCGATGAAGGGGGCATCGAGTAATGTTCCTATAAAAAATAAAATGGCGCCTAATGAGCAGACTTTTCAGCTGAAAGGACCGAGCCTGGGAAAGGCCCGGCAGGCCCTATCAGCCACTTCGTTTCGCCCTGGCCTACGCACTGGATCTGCCGGCTTTCACGGTAGCAAGGCGGCCATGCACAAAGATTATTTGAAAGTAATCCAGACGGAAGAATTTGCTATTCACCCTTACAGCACGTTTAGGTAAGAGTCTTAAGACGAGTCAAAGTGCTCACCTTAAGGCTCGATAATTCTAGGAAGAATTGCAGTCCAGAATGGATCATTATTTTGCCAACATGGAATTGGACAAGAGCCTTTCTCATGAGAAGAATTTAAATTTGGACTTGAAACATTATTTTTCTCGCCATGAATGCCAGACCAGCTGAATATTTCCAGCACTTAATGTTTTAATTTTAGATTTTTAACATCTTGCAGCATTTTGCTTTTATTTTGGACGTTTTTTGCCATTCTCTAACTTGTGAAAATGCATGCAGAATTGTGCTGTACCTTCCATATATTGACAACAACAGGAAGCTTATGTGACTTGTAAACTCACCCAACTTGGAGGGGCTGGCACAGTGGTTAGCATTGCTACCTCACAGTGCCAGGTTCAATTCCAGTCTTGGGTGACTGTAGAGTTTGCACATTCTCCCTGTGTCTGTGTAGGTTTCCTCCCTCAGTCCAAAGATGTGCAGGTTCGGTGGATTGGCCATGCTAAATTTCCCCTTGGTGTCCCAAGATGTGTAGGTTAGGTGGATTAGTGGGGTAAATGCATGGGATTACAGGCATATGGGGGGTGGGCCTGTGTATGATGCTCTGTTGGAGAGTTGGTGCAGACAAGCTGGGCCAAATGGCCTGATTCTGTTCTGTACATTTCACTTATCCTACACTCAGACTCAGTTTCCTGGGAGAGGGGGGGAAGATCAATTTAGGAAAAATAGTAATGGGTTTTCTTGTTTTTATCTTAGTTCTGTAACCTGTATGTCTTCACCTCCATCCAATTTCTTTAAGTCACATACCTTTTGGACCTTTTGAATGCCAGTAGTGAATCTGCATTTACTGCAGGTGCCTGTGACGCTCCAATAAGTTAACAATTATCTGAAAAGAAGTACCTTCTGACATCAAACCCATTTCTATGCTTGTGCTCTACTGTCTATGCTATGCTCTAATGTCATTTCTCTGGTTCTCCAACTCAATTAACTCAAAAAATGTATCTTGAGAATGCTGAGATGTAATGACATTCAAAAAACACTAGGTCAAAGCAGTCTGCTTGAATGGTATCCATCTGCAAACTTAAATAATCACTCCTACCACAGTGGGAACTGTGACTGTAGCATATGCCATTTATAAAATTCATTCTGTTCAACCTAGGTTCAACATTTTCATTTGAGATCCTAACACCCATATGTCTTTTGAGCAATCATGAACTTGCAGTTAGTTCCCTGATGCTTCACCCAGAAAAATCCTGCTATGTTGGCCATTGATGTTTTTAGGCATTCTTGGAGGCTATGTGAAATCAATGTTGTATTAATTTAAATATGAAAAAAAGAGTTGTTTGCATTTTTCAGAATTCAATTTAAAATGTATTAGAAAACTAGGTGGAGCATGTGCTGTGCAGTCCTCGTCTTTTTTCAGTTTTACAGTGGCCTAAACATTCTTTAAAGGGGCGCTGAAGAAATAAGGAAGCATGTTTTTCCCAGCACTGGAGCACCATCATGGACTGATGCTGGCCTGTATTTCACTCTTCTGCATTTTCCTCTGCTGGCCAGATTAAACTGCACTTATTTCAATGCAAGAGGCCTGACAGGCAAGGAAGATGAACTTGGCATAGATGAGTACATGGGACTGGGATAGTATAGCAATTACTGAAACATGGCTAAGGGAGGGACAGAACTGGCAGCTCAATGTTCCAGGATACAGATGTTACAGGGAAGAATGAACAGAAGGTAAGAGAGGAGGGGGAGTTGCACTTTTGATTAGGGAAAACATCACGGCAGTATTGAGAGGGAATATATCCGAGGGTTCAGCCACTGAGTCTATATGGTAGAACTGAGAAATAAGGGGGAAATCACTTTGATAGGGTTGTACTATAGGCCCCCAAATAGTCAGCGGGAAATTGAGGAGCAAATATGTAAGGGTGTTACAGATAGCTCCAAGAAAAAATAGGGTGGTAATAGGGGATTTTAGCTTTCCCAACATTGACTGGGACAGCCATAGTATTAGAGGCTTAGATGGAGAGAAATTTGTTGTGTATTCAGGAGGAATTTTTCATTCAGTATGTGGATGGCCCGACTAGAGAGGGGGCAAAACTTGACCTCCTCTTGGGAAATAAGGAAGGGCAGCTGACAGAAGTGTCAATGAGGAATCACTTTGGGACCAGTGACCATAATTCCATTAGTTTTAAGATAGCTATGGAGAATGATAGGTCTGGCCCAAAAGTTAAAATTCTAAATTGGGGCAAGGCCAATTTTGATGGTATCAGGCAGGAACTTTCAATAGTTAATTGGGGGAGTCTGTGGGAAGGCAAAGGGATGTCTGGTAAGTGGGAGGCTTTCAAAAGTGTGTTAACCAGGGTTCAGGGTAAGCACATTCCTCTGAGAGTGAAGGGCAAGGCTGGTAGAAGGAGGGAACCCTGGATGACTCGGGGATATTGAGGCCCTGGTCAGGAAGAAGGAGGAGGTACATGACATGCATAGGCAGCTGGCATCAAGTGGATCCCTTGAAGAGTAGAGTTAATAGAGAAATCAGGAGGGCAAAAAGGGGACATGAGATTGTTTTGGCAGATAAGGAGAATCTAAAGAGTTTCTACAAATACATAAAGGGCAAAAGAGTAACTAATGCAGAGTAGGGCCCCTTAAGGATCAACAAGGCCATCTACACAATATGTAAACATGTAACAGAGGAGGTGGTGCTGGAAGTCTTAAAGCACATCAAGGTAGATAAATCCCCAGGACTTGATGAAGTGTATCCCAGGACATTGTGGGAGGTTAGGGAGGAAATTACGGGTCCCCTAGCAGAGATATTTGGATCATCGATAGTCATGGGTGAGGTGCCTGAAGATTGGAGGGTGGCAAATGTTGTGCCTTTGTTTAAGAAGGGCTGCAGGAAAAAGCCTGGGAATTACAGACAGGTGAGCATAACGTCTTTAGTGGGTATGTTGTCAGAAGGTATTTTGAGAGACAGGATCTACAGGCATTTAGAGACATAATGACTGATTAGGGACAGCCAGCATAGCTTTGTGAGTGGAAAATCATATCTCTCAAATTTGATTGAGTTTTTTGAAGGGGTAACCAAGAAGGTAGATGAGGGCAGTGCAGTTGATGTTGTCTACATGGACTTTAGCAAGGCCTTTGACAAGGTACTGCATGGTAGATTGTTGCATAAGGTTAAATCTCATGAGATCCAGGGTGAGGTAGCCAAATGGATACAAAATTGGCTTGATGACAGAAGCCAGATGGTGGTTGTAAAGGGTTGTTTTTCAAACTGGAGACCTGTGACCAGTGGTGTGCCTCAGGGATCAGTGCTGGGTCCACTGTTATTTGTCATTTATATTAATGATTTGGATGAGAATATAGGAGGCATGGTTAGTAAGTTTTCAGATGACACAAAGATTGGTGGCATAGGGGATAGAGAAGAAGGTTATCTCGATTGCAACAGGATCATGATCAATTGGGCCAGTGGTCTGACGAATGGCAGATGGAGTTTAATTTAGATAAATGTGAGGTGATACATTTTGGTAGATCGAGCCAGGGCAGCAGTTACTCAGTTAATGGTAGAACAAAGAGATCTAGGGGTACAGTTTCATAGCTCCTTGAAAGTGGAGTCACAGGTGGACAGAGTGGTGAAGAAGGCATTCAGCATGCTTGGTTTCATTAGTCAGCACATTGAATACAGGAGTTGGGACTTCTTGTTGAAGTTGTACAAGACGTTGGTAAGGCCACACTTGGAATACTGTGTACAGTTCTGGTCACCCTGTTGTACAAAGGATATTATTAAACCAGAAAGAGGGCAGAAAAGGTTTACTAGGATGCTACCGGGACTTGATGGTTTGAGTTATAAGGAGAGGCTGGATAGACTGGGACTTTTTTCTCTAGGGCGTAGGAAGCTTCGGGGTGATCTTATAGAGGTCTTATAGAGGATGATTGATGAGGGTAGGGCAGTGAATGTTGTCTACATGGACTTTAGTAAGGCCTTTGACAAGGTCCCTCATGGCAGACTGGTGCAGAAGGTGAAGTCGCATGGGATCAGAGGTGAGCTGGCAAGGTGGATACAAAACTGGCTCGGTCAAAGAAGACAGAGGGTAGCAGTGGAAGGGTGCGTTTCTGAATGGAGGGCTGTGACAAGTGGTGTTCCTCAGGGATCGGTGCTGGGACCGTTGCTGTTTGTAATATATATAAATAATTTGGAGGAAAATGTAACTATATTGATTCGTAAGTTTGCGGCCGACACAAAGGCTGGTGGATTTGCGGATAGCGATGAGGACCATTAGAGGATACAGCAAGATATAGGTCAGTTGGAGACTTGGGTGGAGAGATGGCAGATGGAGTTTAATCCGGACAAATGTGAGGTAATGCATTTTGGAAGGTCTAATACAGATAGGAAATATACAGTAAATGGCAGAACCCTTAGGAGTATTGATAGGCAAGGGGATCTGGGTGTACAGGTATACAGGTCACTGAAAGTGGCATTGCAGGTGGAGAAGGTAGTCAAGAAGGCATACGGCATGCTTGCCTTCATCAGCCGGGGTATTGAGTTTAAAAATTGGCAAGTCACGTTGACGCTTTATAGAACCTTAGTGAGGCCGCACTTGGAATATAGTGTTCAATTCTGGTCGCCACACTACCAGAAGGATGTGGAGGCTTTGGAGAGGGTACAGAAAAGATTTACCAGGATGTTGCCTGGTATGGAGGGCATCAGCTATGAGGAGAGGTTGGAGAAACTTGGTTTGTTCTCACTGGAGCGATGGAGGTTGAGGGGAGACCTGATAGAAGTGTACAAGATTATGAGAGGCATGGACAGAGTGGATAGTCAGAAGCTTTTTCCCAGGATGGAAGAGTCAATTACTAGGGGGCATAGGGTTAAGGTGCAAGGGGCAAGTTTTAAAAGAGATGTACGAGGCAGATTTTTTACACACAGAGTGGTGGGTGCCTGGAACTCGTTGCCAGGGGAGGTAGTGGAAGCGGACACGGTAGTGACTTTTAAGGGACGTCTTGACAAGTACATGAATGAGATGGGAATAGAGGGATATGGTCCCCGGAAGGGTAGAGGTTTTTAGTTAAGTCAGGCAGCATGGTCGGTGCAGCCTTGGAGGGCCGAAGGGCCTGTTCCTGTGCTGTAATTTTCTTTGTTCTTTGTCTATAAAATAATGAGGGGCATAGATCAGCTATATGTTTTCCCATAGGTAGGGGAGTCTAAAACTAAAGGGCATAGGTTTAAGGTGAGAGGGGGGAGATACAAAAGTGTCCAGATGGGCAATTTTTTCACACACAGGGTGATGAGTGTCTGGAACAAGCTGCCAGAGGTAGTAGTAGAGGCGTTTTAAAATGCTTTTAAAAAGCATTTAGATAGTTACATGGGTAAGATGGGTATCGAGGGATATGGGCTAAACGCGGGCAATTGGGACGAGCTTAGGGGTTTAAAAAAAAAGTGGCGGCATGGACAAGTTGGGCCGAAGGGCCTGTTTCCATGCGGTTAACCTCTATGACTATGATGACTCTGTGGCTGCTGTGATGCAGCAGACCTAAAGTGCCTTACAGGACCCCATTAAAAAAAAATTATATCCTGTCCTACAGTGTAGCTACTATAAGGGAGCTGAAAACTACTCCCACCAGCAATTTCTTTCCTTTGCTATTTCTTATCACCACCCAAACTGATTCTACATTTTAAACTTCTGAACCAAGATCATTCTTACTGTGGTATTGATCTCATTCTTTATTAACAGCTACCCCATCATATTTTCCTTTGTTCCTGTTCTTCTGAAATGTCAAATCCAGTTGAATATTCAGGTTCTGGCCTTGGACACCTTGCAACTATGTCTCTGAAATCGTTATCATTATTTCTATTAATTTATCCATCTTGTAACAAACACTGTGCACTCAGAAAAGAGCCTTCAATTTTGTTTCTATCAATTTTACCTGCCCTGATCTTATTTGTTCCGACACACTCATGTTTGCACGCTCTCGCCTATCACACCCTGGTCATTGCCATATCTACCCTGCATGATTGCCTTAGCCTTTTCCTTTAAGTTTCAAAATTACCCTGTGATTTCCACCCCCCCCTCCCCCAACCTCCAACACATTTAGTTTAAGGCCTTCTCTACACCCATGTCAAGTGCCTCTTAGAAATCATCCATTCAACAACCAACAGTCCCCTATTCTCCATTTCTGTGACATCAAAATTGTTTCAACTGAATTAGACATAACTTGACCTTCTCAAATTTGGTCAAACGTTTTTAATTAATTCATGGGATGTGGGTGTTGCTGGCAGGGCAGCATTTATTGCCCATCCTAGTTGCCCTTGGAGGTCAGTTGCAAGTCAACCACATTGCTGTGGCTCTGGCGTCACATATAGGCCAGACCAGGAAAGGAGGGCAGATTTCCTTCCCTAAAGGACATTAGTGAACATTAATGTGCAGGAAGTGTCAGCTGAAGGAGCTCATGCTCTGGGTTAAGAGTTTTATGGATAACACATTTCTGGATCTGCCCACCCAGCACCTTAATGATGTGCAAGCAAAGAGGGAATATGGATGATTAGACCATAAGCTACAGGAACAGAATTAGACCTTTTGGCCCATCGAGTCTGTTCTGCCATTCAATCATGGCTGATAAGTTTCTCAACTCCATTTTCCCATCTTTTCCCCATAAATTTTGATCCCCTTACCAATCAAGAACCTATATCTAGTTCTATCTTAGATACACTCAATTGATCTGGCCTCCACAGCCTTCCGTGGCAATGAATTCCATAGATTCACCACCTCTGAGTGAAGAAATTCCTCCTCATCTCAGTTCTAAAGGGCCATCCTTTTACTCTGAGGCTGTGCCCTTGGATCCGAGTCTCTCCTATTAATGGAAACATCTTCCCCATGTCCACTCCATCCAGGCCTTTTCAGTATTCTGTACGTTTCGATGAGATCCCCCTGCATCCTTCTGAGCTCCGTTGAGTACAGACCCAGAGTCCTCAAACGATTGTGGATTGACAGGCAATCACCATCTCCAACGAGAGAGAATCTGACCAAGCCCTCCATGACATTCAATAACATTATCACACTCCACCACCATCAATTTCCTGGGTTTACCATTGACCAGCAACTTAACTGGACCAGCCGTATAAATACAGTGGTTAACAAAAAAGTAATTAATCTCATGACTTCCCAAAGCCTATCCATCAAATAAATACAAGGTACAATTCAGGAGTGACGGATTACTCTCCACTTCCTTAGATGGGTGCAGCTCTCTCAACACTCAAAGTTGCACACATCATCTAAGTCAAATCAGATCACTTGATTGGCACCCTATCCACCATCTTAAACAGTCACTGCCTCCACCATTGGTACTTAGTGGCAGCTGTATATCCCACATATACAACACTCTAAGACTCCTTCACCAGTACCTTCCAAACCTGTGACCTCTGTCACCTGTAAGGACAAGGCTAGCAGATGTATGGGAACATCACCACTTGCAAGTTCCCCTCCAAGCTATCCAGAATTGTAACTATATTGCTGTGCCTTCATTGTTGCTGGGTCAAAATCTGGAATACCTTTTTAGCACTGAAGGTGTTCCCACACCAGATAGACTGCAATGGTTCAGAAAGTGGCTCATCACCACCTTAAGGGTAATTAGGGATGAGTAACATATATTGGTCTTGTCAGTGACTCTGACGTTTCATGAAGGAAAATAAATAAATAGAAAATATGTAAATCTATAAAGGTATATTACTTCCCTGTGATAAGTTCATGGATGCCACTGAGTGGCTGCAGATCACTCTGGAGGAGGATGAACAGCCTGAAGTTGTGGTCCATATTGGTACCAATTACATAGTTAGAAAGGCTTTGAATCCAGATTTTAGGAAGCTACGAATAAAATAGCAAGCAAGGCCGTAACGGTAGTAATCTCTGGATTCTTCCTTATGGCATGTGCTAGTGAGTAAAGAATTTGGAACATAGATGGCTGGTGGAATAAGTTTTAAGTTTTTAAAAAAGTTTATTAGTGTCACAAGTAGGCTTATATTAACATTGCAATGAAGTTACTGTGAAAATCCCCCAGCCGCCGCACACTGGTGTCTGAATAGGTGGTCAAGTGGTAGATAAAATCAGGTGGTGCAGGAGGGAGGGCTTGAGATTTAGGCAGAGGGATGTGAATGAAGAGGTAACAAGAAAAGCAAGACACAGATAATTGAGGAGCGACGTGGCACTAAGGTGAGAATTACTTAAGTATTAGGTGGGATCAGACTTCAGACAAAATGAAATAATCTCTGAATTGAGTTTACTCTGCATGTACAGAAATGTACAGAATGTGCTAAATAAGGTTGGTGAACTGGAAGTGCACAACACATAAGATGATTGGCAGTTAAGCTAATTGAATGGGTTGTCTTTCAAGAAGAGGTAGTTTGGGTTCAGTTGAAATATGTTCTACAAGAGGGGAAAGTAGACAACGAAGCCAGGACGCCCTGGATGACGAAAGAGACAAAGATGAAGCAGAAAAAGGATATGTTATCAGCGATATCAGATTGGTAATAGCAGTGAGAAACGGGTGGAATATGTTATGTTCGGAGAGGAAGTAAAAGAAGAAATGAGAGCAGCAAATAGGGAGTATGAGAGAGACTGGCAGCCAATATACGGATGGCATGGTGGCACAGTGGTTAGCACCGATGCCTCATAGCGCCAGGGATGAGGGTTCAATTCTGGCCTTGGGTGACTGGAGTTTGCATGTTTTCCCTTTGTGTGTGTGCGTGTTCCCTCTGGGTGCTCCAGTTTCCTCTCTCAGTCCAAAGATGTGCAGGTTAGGTAGATTGACCATGCTAAATTGCCCCTTAGTGTCAGAGAGATTAGCTGGATAAATACGCCAGGTTAGGGGCATGGGACCTAAGTGAGATTGTTGCCGGGCAGCCTCAATGGGCTGAATGACCTCCTTTTGCACTGTAGGGATTCTATGGTAATTGGGAAGTTTAAAAGTCTTCTATAGAGATATAAAGTTGGCTGAATGCAGTTATTTTTCGGACTAGCGATGTGTTGAAGTTCCCAGGGACAGTATTAAGACTACTACTTTTCTTGAATTATATTTTGACCTAGAATTATGTGTAAAGGGCAAAATTGCAGATATAAAATTTGGAAGTATTGTGACTGTGAGGAAGATAGTGATAGATGACTGGTGGAATAAGTTTTAAAATTTCTTTAAGTTTATTAGTGTCATAAGTAGGCTTACATTAACACTGCAATGAAGTTACTGTGAAAATCCCCCAACTGTCACACACTGGTGCCTGAATAGGTGGTCAAGTGGTAGATAAAATCTAGTGCAGAGAAATGTGAGGTGATAGAATGAGGAGAGGCATTATAAAATAAAGGATATAATCCTGAAGGCACAGAAGGATACACTAGGGGTATATGTGCAGAAATTGGCTGGACGGGTTGAGGGAGACATTAATATGGTAAATTGGATTCTGAGCTTTATAAATAAAAGCATGGAGTATATAAACAAGGAGGTTACGGTGAATCTTAAAAGAAGATTATTTCAGCATCAGCTGGAATATTGCATCTAAGTTTGGCTACCACACTAAGATGATTGTAAAGGCATTGGAAAGAATGCATAAAAAGTTTTCAAGAATGGTTCCACTTCATAGAGTGTATGAGGGATTGTTTCTTAGAACAATATGTTATGGAACCAACCAGGGAGCAGGCTATTTTAGATTCAGTATTATGTAATGAAGAAGGGTTGATAAATAGTCTTATTGTCAAAAATTGCTAAAGCACTTTACAGCCTGGAAAAGTGATTTGTTTTTAAATGTAGTCACTTTTATAATTTAAAAATGCAATGACAACTAGTGCAGATATTTCCCAGAATAGAATGCAGATGACAATCTGTTTTTTAATGTTGGTTGAGGGATAAATATTGGACAGGACCCCAGTGGTAACTCCCCTGCTGCTCTTCAAAATAATTCTCAAACAAAAATGCATTGAAGTTGATGGCCTTTGACTCAGAATCACTAATAGTGAGTTAAATTTGTAATAACTAAAATGTTTGGAAATCCATAATTTTTAAAAATGAAAAGAACTTTTAAGAGTTTGTATCACTTGTAAAGGATCGATTAAAATTTTTGGATAATAAAGAAATATTGGTCTTTCAATACAGATTTTTACCTTTTGCAGGCATGATTGGCTTATCATGATGATGGTTATGATGTTTGTCAATTTCATCGTAATTCCACTCGGGGTTAGTTTCTTCACTGAAACAATTTATACAGGAGGTGTCTGGGTCTCATACATTCTGTTAACTGATCTTATAAGTATAACCGATCTGGTGTTAAATTTCTACATTGGATACGTAGACGAAAAGGAGGAGGTATGAATGAATTTATTTCTTAAAAAATTCATAGAAAAGTACAAATATAGGCAAATAGTGATAAAGTATTTCAAGTAACATTTTTGTCTTTTTAATATTATTGTCCAACTGAGTCGTCACCTGTTTGCCATACATGTCTGGAAATGCCTCTTACCAAATAATTAATACATTGCAAATTATAATTTAAATCCAATCTGCAAATTACTTCAGGGGAATTTTAGTTGGCAAACTCAGCAAATGCAATTGGAGGTGTGGGGTGTTCAACATCATCATGTGAATGAAGTAATTAAAATCATAGGGTCATTTCAAAAGGCACTGATGAGGGCATGTTCCTCACAATAGACCTGGAGACATAAATGAACCATTGGTACAATTATATTCTGGTGCAAGAAAGGGAAAATTTATGTATGAATCAAATGTTTGATGAGAGCGGCCCTGACGATCAGAATGCAGAAAATAAGGTAAACTTCGAGTGGTACTCTAGGGAGTTTCATGTCTAACACAGTTTACAACAGTAAGAAGTCTCTCAACACCAGGTTAAAGTCCAATAGGTTTATTTGGAATCACAAGCTTTCAGAGCTCTGCTCCTTCATCAGGTGAGCAGTGAGGTAGGTTTCTCAAACACAGCATATATAGACAAAGTCACAATTGCAAAATAATGATTGGAATGCAAGTCTTGAGCCACTACAGTGATTTCTTCTTCACTTTATGATCACAGAATAAAATGAGGGTGGTAATCAGCCAATTTTCATCCATCTGGAGAAATCTTAATACCCTCCCCCCACCTCACCTCCCCCACTTCATTTTAGCATCTAGTTGTTTCTTGCTTTATTCTACTGGAAATTAATTTGTTCTGTGCATTCCCCTGGTGTGTAAAAAAAGATTTCCTAATATCAGTTCTAAAATTATTTTTCTTTAAAATTAGTTTCAACATAGAGCCCTTCTGCCCGTCCATTGTGTCCGCACCGGCCATCAAGCACCTATCCTAATCCCATTTTTGAGCAGTTGATCTGTAGCCTTGTATAGTAAAGCATTTCAAGACTTCATCTAAATGCTTCTTAAATGTTGTGAAGGTTCCCGCCTCTATCACCCTTTCAGGCAGAGTTCCAGATTCCCTCCACTCTCTGGATGTAAAAGTTTTTCCTCATCTCCTATGAACCTCCTGCCCCTTAACTTAAATCTATGCCCTTGGTTATTGACTCCTCTGTTAAGAGTAAAAGTTCCTTCCTATCCATCCTATCTAAACCCCTCATAATTTTATGCACCTCAATCAGGTCCCCACTTAGCCTTTTCTGCTCTAAGGAAAACAACCCTATCCTATCCAGTCTCTCTTGATAACAGAAATGCTCCAACCCAGGCAACATCCTGGTGAATCATCTCTGCATCTTCTCGTGCAATCACATCGTTCCTATAGTATGGTGACCAGAATTGCACACCGTCCGGCAGCTGTGGCTTAACCAGTGTTTTATACAGCTCCAACATAACCTCCCTGCTCTTATAATCAATGCCTCAGTTGATAAATGCAAATATCCCACGTCCCTTCTTAACCACCTTATCTACCAGTCCTGCTGTCTTCAGAGATCTATGGACATGCGCACCAAGGCCCCTTTGACCCTCTGTACTTCTGAGGATCCAACCATTCATTGTACATTTTCTTTTGGGAGGTGTTAGTCCTCCCAAAATTCATTACCTCACACTTTTCAGGGTTAAATTTCACTGTTCTGCCCACCTAACTAGCCTGTCTATATCGTCCTGTAACCTATGGCTTTGCTTCTCACTATTTACCACAAAACCTGTTCTCACCCACCCGCCCCCAGTTCTATAGCTGTGGTTTAAATTAAAGTAATATTCTAGAATGAAGATTTTCTGTACCTTCTAACAATCTTGTACATCTCTCTAGTCAGACACTCTTTCCATGCAGAAAAATCTAAGCCTATCCTTTTCTTTCCCATAACCTAGACCCCTGATACTGGGGATCACTTTGTGGCTTTCTTTTGTACTGCCTTTCTGGGGAAAGCCTTGTTCATTTTGCTTTTCAAGTTGTTGGAGGTGATATTCAGTGTTGTTTGACCCAGAGCACTTAGCAGTTTCACCATAACCTTTATACTCTACTGATGGACATTTTTAGTGTTGAATCTATTAAGGTGCTTAAATCTCTCTGTTGCAACAATGCCATTCATGCAGTGTCACTTATTTTTCTTTCTGTTGTTGAGCACTTTACACTTACTTGCATCAACGTTTATCTGCCATTGTTATACTGGCTAGCATATTTTGTTCAAATTATTGTAATTTCCAAATTGCTAAAGCACTTTACAACCTGGAAAAGTGATCTGTTTTTAAATGTAGTAATTTTTGTAATTTTAAAATGCAACAGACAATTAGTGCAGATATTTCTCACGGACAGCAATAGAATGCAGATGACATAATCTGTTTTTTAATGTTGGTTGAGGGATAAATATTGGACAGGACGCCAGTGGTAACTCCCCTGCTGCTCTTCAAAATAATTCTCAAACAAAAACGCGTTGAAGTTGATGGCCTTTGACTCAGAATCACTAATAGTGAGTTAAATTTGTAATTACTTAGGTGTTTGGAAATCCATAATTGTTTCTAAAAATTAAAAGGACTTTTAAGTGTTTGTATCACTTGTAAAGGGATCGATTACATTTTTGGATAATCAAGAAATATTGGTCTTTGTGGCTTCAAGACCTTTGACTTGGAAACTGTACTAACAGGAAGGAATCTGAAATACACAAGCCACATGGCAGGCAGTAAAGAAGAAAGGAGAGAGCTCAAGAGCAGTTGGAAAGTAGTTTAAGACTGCTGCTGCTATTTCACTCTTTGGGTGATTGAATGTGCAGAATTAGCCATTTTGTGCAAAGGCAAACGTGGTTCTAGTAGATCCACGCTATCATGGCTAATGGGAGCTGAGATTTGAGAAGGTTCCAGAAAGAAGTGTGCCATATAGGGAAACTACAGGTGGAACCCCGTTTACATGAAAGTTCCTTCCTGCAAAGTATGGACCTTGAAGGAAAGGGAAGGAATTCTGCTTAGGTTGAAGAACTATGTGGCTCAATCATACCAATCATACCAACTGCCTCCTAACTCCATGAGATAGTCCCTGTTGTATTTGCTATGTATGTATATATGCCAGTTGTTTGTACCAATTGATTTGCTTGTTAATTTATGTTTAATTTAAATTGATTCTTACTCGCGTTAAAATAAAAGTTGCAAAAAGTGAAATCTTGTTTGATAATTTCTTAATTTGGGAGTTGTTCAGTAAACTTGATTGCTTTGGTTTACAGATCCCCTTGGAGATTATAAAACTATATAGTCCTGCATGTCTGTAATTTTCCTGCAAATTTGCCTCTCCATATCTTTCCTATTTGTGAGTGGCCTATAGAATACATTCATTAGTGTAATGGCACGTCTGTTGTTCCCTAATTTTAACAAAATTGATGTTTTCCTTGACCCTTCTAGGACACACTCTCCAGCACTGCAATATTCATCCTTGTCAATATACCCACTCAGTGCCATTATACAAAATTGTGAGTTATTAGGTGTTCTGTATTGTCTCACAAAACGTTTGTTCATTTGGATCTCTAGGTATTTTGTTCACATGCAAGATCAATCTAACCATAATTGTATATAACTTTGGCAAAAAATCCTTTAATTCCACAACACTTTATTTAATTGGAAATCTAATTCTAAATCAGTAGCAGCTTTAGTTTGGTGTAATTTGGCCAAAATTAGAGGAAGCTTGAAGACCCAGGGGAGAAACAGCAGACAAGGTTAAAAAGCAATCCAGAAATTCCCACGGTGAAGGAAACAGACAAAAACAAGCATTTCCAGAACAGCTGCAACACTGGCATCTACCTGGCAATGTGGAAAATTCCCCAGAAAATGTACACAAAAAAAGGACAAATCCAAGCCGGCCAATTACCACCCCATCAGTCTACTGTTGATCATCAGTAAAGTGATGGCAGGGATCATCAGCAGTGCTATCAAGCAGCACTCGCTTTGCAATGACCTGCTCACTGATGCTCTGTTTGGGTCATTCAGCTGCTAACCTTATTACAGACTTGGAAAAAGAGCTGAACTCCTGGAGGTTACATTGACCAGAAACAAGAGGACTAGTCATGTAAATACTGTAGCTCCACGAGCAGGTCAGCGGCTAGGAATCATACAGTGAGTAACTCACTCCTTGACTTCCAAAGGCTGAACACCATCTACTAGGCACAAGTCAGGAGTGTAATGGAATACTTTCACCTTGCCTGTACGAGTGCAGCTCCTTCAACACTTTTCACACCATCCAGGACAAAGCAACTTGCTTGATTCACTCCCTTCACCACTGATGAACAGTGGCAGCAATGTGTACCATCTGCAAAATGTACTCCAGAATCTCACCAAGGCTCCTTAGGCTGCACATACCAAACTTTCAACTGCTATCATCCGGACAAGGTCAGCAGACATGTGGGAACACAACTTGGAAGTTCCCCCGAAGTCATTTACCAGCCTGAAATGGAAATAGATCACTGCTTCTTCACTGTCAAAATCCTGGAATTCCCTCACTAACATTACTGCGGGTGTACTTACATCACTGGGACTGCAGCTGTTCAAGAAGGCAGCTCATTACCACCTTCTCGAGGGTAATTGGGAATGGGCAATATATAGAACATAGAACATAGAAAAGCTACAGCACAAACAGGCCCTTCGGCCCACAAGTTGCGCCGAACATGTCCCTACCTACTAGGCTTACCTATAACCCTCTATCTTACTAACTTCCATGAACTTATCCAAAAGTCTCTTAAAAGACCCTATCGAATCCGCCTCCACCACCACTACTGGCAGCCGATTCCACACACCCACCACCCTCTGAGTGAAAAATTTACCCTGAACATCTCCTCTGTACCTACTCCCCAGCATCCTAAACCTGAGACCTCTTGTGGCAACCATTTCAGCCCTGGGTAAAAGCCTCTGAGAATTCACTCTATCAATACCCCTCAACATCTTATACACCTCTATCAGGTCACCTCTCATCCTTCGCCTCTCCAAGGAGAAAAGACCTAGCTCTCTCAACCTATCCTCATAAGGCATGCCACCTAATCCACGCAAAATCCTTGTAAATCTCCTCTGCACCCTTTCTATGGCTTGCACATCCTTTCTGTAATGAGGCGACCAGAACTGGGCACAGTACTCCAGTTGGGGTCTGACCAGGGTCCTATACAGCTGCAGCAGCATCTCCCGATTTCTAAACTCAATTCCTCTATTGATGAAGGCCAGTATTCCATACACCTTCTTAACCACAGCCTCTACCTGCGACGCTGCTTTGAGCGTCTTATGAACCCGGACCCCAAGATCCTTCTGATCTTCCACACTGCCAAGCGTCTTACCCGTAATATTATATTCTTTCATCCTATTCGACCTGCCAAAATGAACCACCACACACTTATCTGGGTTGAAGTCCATCTGCCACTTCTCCGCCCAGTCTTGCATCTTATCTATGTCTTGTTGCAACTGCTGACATCCCTCTACACTATCCGCAACACCACCAACCTTTGTGTCATCAGCAAACTTGCTAACGCATCTGTCCACTTCCTCGTCCAGGTCATTTATAAAAAGCACAAAGAGCAAAGGTCCCAGGACAGATCCCTGGGGCACTCCACTGGTGACCGACCTCCATGCTGCAAAAGACCCATCTACAACCACTCTTTGCCTTCTGTGGGCAAGCCAGTTCTGAATCCACAAAGTAATGTCCCCTCGTATCCCATGCCCCTTCACTTTCTCAATGAGCCTTGCATGGGGCACCTTATCAAATGCCTTGCTGAAATCCATATAAACTACATTTACTGCTTTTCCCTCGTCTATGTGTCTAGTTACATCTTCAAAAAATTCAATTAGGCTCGCAAGGCATGATCTGCCTTGGACAAAGCTATGCTGGCTATTTCTGATCATACTATTCCTCTCCAGGTGTTCATAAATCCTGCCTCTCAGGATCTTCTCCATCAACTTACCAACCACTGAGGCTAGACGTCTATAATTTCCCGGGCTATCTCTTCTCCCTTTCTTGAATAACGGAACCACATCCGCAATCCTCCAATCCTCCGGAACCTCTCCATTCTCCATTGATGATGCAAAGATCATCGCCAGAGGCTCAGCAATCTCTTCCCTCGCCTCCCACAGTAACCTGGGGTACATCCCATCCGGTCCCGGCGATTTATCTAACTTGATGCTTTTCAAAAGCTCCAACACATCCTCTTTCCTAATGTCCACATGCTCCATGTTCTCAGATTGCAAGTCTGCACTGCAACTACCAAGATCCTTTTCCACTGTGAATACTGAAGCAAAGTATTCATTGAGTACCTCTGCCATTTCTTCCAGTTCTGTACAGACTTTCCCACCGTCACATTTGATAGGTCCTAGTCCTTCACATCTTATCCTCTTGCTCTTAACATACTTGTAGAATGCCTTGGGGTTTTCCTTTATCCTGTCTGCCAAGGCCTTCTCATGACCCCTTCTTGCTCTTCAAATTTCCCTCTTAAGTTCCTTCCCACTAGTCGTATACTCTTCTAGATTTCTAACATTACCTAGCTCTCTGAACCTTTTGTAGGCTTTTCTTTTCTTCTTGACTAAATTCGTTACAGCTTTCGTGCACCATGGTTCCTGTGACCTACCATAACTCCCCTGTCTCATTGGAACGTTGCTGTGTAGAGCTCCAGACAAATTTTCCTTGAAAATTTGCCACATTTCTTCTGTACATTTCCCTGAGAAAACCTCCTTCCAGTTTATGCCTCTAATTTCCTGCCTAATAGCCTCATAATTGCCCTTACTCCAAATAAACACTTTCCTAGCTTGACTGATCCTATCTCTCTCCAATGCTAATGTAAAGGAGATAGAGTTATGATCACTATCCCAAAAATGCTCTCCCACTGAGAGATCTGACACCTGCCCAGGTTCATTCCCTAATACCAAATCAAGTACAGCCTCTCCTCTTGCAGGCTTATCCACATACTGTGTCAGGAAGCCCTCCTGAACACATCTAACAAACTCCTCCCCATCTAAACCCCTTACCCTAGGGATATTCCAATCGATATTTGGGAAATTAAAATCTCCCATCACGACCACTCTGTTATTATCACATCTCTCCAGGATCTGCTTCCCAATCTGCTCCTCCACGTCCCTGCTACTATTGCGCGGCCTATAGAAAACACCCTGTAAAGTTATTGACCCCTTCCTGTTGTGAACCTCCACCCACAGAGATTCCGTAGACAATCCCTCTGTGGCATCCATCTTTTCTACAGCCGTGACACTATCCCTGATCAACAGTGCCACTCCCCCACCTTTTTTGCCTCCTTCCCTGTCCCTCCTGAAACATCTGAAACCCAGCACTTGAAGTATCCAGTCCTGCCCCTGAGATAACCAAGTCTCTGTAATGGTCACCACATCACACTTCCAAGTGGTGATCCACGCTCTAAGCTCATCCATTTTGTTCACTACACTCCTTGCGTTAAAATACACACATCTCAACCCTTCGGTCTGAGCGCTCCCCTTGCTTGTGATGCCCACATCCCATAAATGATTAGAACAAATACAGTGCTGAGGGCACATTAGGAATGGACAAAGCAGGTTTTAATAGGAGAAAAAGCAGAGAGTACAGCAAGGAACACTGTTGATTGCATGTTAAACATTCCTGCACATCAATCGTGCAAAACTACAAAAGGACAGCAGAAGAACATTTCTGTATACTATAATGATACAAGTGCAATTAATACAAATGCATATATGTTTTTCTTGTTTAAGGGGAATATTTAAAATGTCAAAGTTATTCTGCTGGCAGCTGGAATGTCTGGATAAACATTTAGCTCAAGGGTGTGAATGCACGTTAATAACTCATTTTCAGATCGGAATTTGTTACTTAAATAGAGCTAATAGAATTTTGTTTGTACAAGAAGTTCCCCTGGGATTTCAGGTTAAAGTTGATTGATAGGATCACGTGATAAATTGGGTTTGTAGCAGAGAGGAGGTTTTGCAGTTTGAGTTGCAGCTCTAGCTGGGAGTCTTTTCAGAGGTCTGCAAGCTGCTCTAAAACTAATTTTCTCTCTGAAAGCTTCAAGGCTGTTAACACAATTTATAGCAAGTATATCTATCGTTGTTAACTGTATTTAAAGCAACATTTAAGTCTTTAAGAGGAATGTTGCTCATTTGGAACAGTCATAAGCTAGAAAGTACAGTTCCTTCCTTTCAATGTTAAATATTGTTCAACTGTTAATAGTTAAGCTGCTTTATTTATTATATTTAAACTGTGCTATTAAATAAAGTTTGTTTTACTGTAAAAGATCTCTAATTTATCAGTGGAATCATTCCTGGAAGAAAATATCCTTTTCTCACATTTGTGCCAAAATCAAAAAAATTGTTGGGGTCTAATCTAGCATTCCAATTTAACTTGAGGCTCTGGTC
This sequence comes from Mustelus asterias, assembly GCF_964213995.1. NCBI lineage: Eukaryota > Metazoa > Chordata > Chondrichthyes > Carcharhiniformes > Triakidae > Mustelus > Mustelus asterias. The sequence continues at coordinate 59,716,483 of NC_135815.1, forward strand.
CAGGACCCTAACAATACCAATAGTGTCTGCAAAAGGCTAAAGCAGAACAATGGATACTAACCCCCCACTTGTTTACCTGTCTTTGTATCATCAACAAATTTGGCTGCAATGCACTTGATCTCTTCATCCAAGACTGTAAATCGCTGAGGTCCTAGCTAACTCCTGTGGCACCGTACTAATTAACTTTTTCCAAGCTGAAAATGATGTGTTTATACCAACCCTCTGGTTTCTGTTAGTTAGCCAAACCTCTATCCATGTTAATATATTTCCTCCAATACCATGAAGTCTCATTTTGTGTTGAAAACTTACTTGTGGCACTTTATTGAATGTCTTTTTGAAAATTCAAAGACACTACATCTGCTGGATCCCATTTATCCATCCAGCTCATTACATCCTCAAAGAACTGGAATATATTTGTCAAACTTGTCTTCCCTTTCATAAAACCTGTTGACAATGCTTGATTATATTATAATTTTGTAATTGTTCCACTACTACTTCCTCAATGCTTGATTCCTGAATTTTCCCAATAATAGATGTTAGGCTAACTGATTTACAGTTCCTTGCTTTTCGTCTCCCTCCTATCTTCAATAGAGGCATTGCATTTGCAGTTTTCTAATCTGAGAATCTAGGGACTTTGGAAGGTTGCAATCAAAACAATAACATAAAGTCTTTAACATTGCGAGATGCTTTACAGGAGCATTATAAAACACATTCAACATTGAGACATGGAACAAGATATGAGGTGTGGGGAGGGGAGGGAATCCCAGAATGTGGAGCCTAGACACCTGAAGGCAAGGTCACCAATAGCGCAGTAATTATAACTGGGAATGCACAAGACGCCAGGACACATCTAATATCACTATAGGCCACTTCCTTTAAGGCCCCAGAAGTAAGCCTGAGTTGAAAGGAAGGTGGTCAGATGTCAAGTCTGGCAGGTCCACTTATGTACACTGGGACATTGGCCAGTTTTGTGGATAAGTGTGAGGCCTTCTAATCCTCAGCTCCTTACCCTGCATAATCCCTCACTCTCCAAGATCCCTATGCTCTCCATGCCCACTATCTCCCACCCACCTCTATGCCCACCATATCCCCACTCCCCTCCTCCATGCCCCACCATCTCCCACCCCATCCAAACTTCCTATATCCTCACATATCCCCTATCCCCATACTCTCTCAACCCACATGTCCAACCGCCTATTATCTATTATGTAGATAACTCTTGAGCCCTATTAAAAACATTGGGAAGTCTTTGACATGCTCATAAAGCTGTCACAATAACCAAACAGTCATTCAAAAACCACATCAAAAAAACCAGTGTCCTGTTAAGTGGTTATAAAACTGTCAAGATATACAACCTCTCACTCCTGTTGGCAGCTGTATCAACTCTTGCTGCACTTAATCCATTAGTGGAGTTTGGAACTCAATGAAGCATTCTTAATGAGATTTCATTTCAACAAAATGTCCAGAGCTGACCAACCTTAAAGTCTTTGAAGTCATTGAAAGATCCTGTTCATCTGTTCAAGCTTTGAAGTAAGGAAACAGATGGCTGAACTGTCATTTAATGAAAAGATTAAATCACAGAGGATAACTGACAGTCAGATCTGAATATCGATACCATTCAATGCAGAAGAGCATTTTATTCAGTGGATAAAGCACTCTAATGAATCTGAAGGCTTTTCCACTTTCACAATGCTGGTCAATTTAAAGGTCACATGCTTTTTAAGAACAAAGTTCTATTGTCGATCACTGCATTATCATCATATTTAACTTGCAATATAAAATGTAATTATAACACATGAAGTTGGCAACACCTTTTGAACTTGCCTATTAAATGGTTCCGAACTTCAGATTAGGGTTTTCCCAGAGTTCAAACCACCTCCGAGCTGGTGTGAACCTCAGAAGCTAGTCCAATTCCATCAAAATTGTGGGTGGTCTGACATGCCCAATTTTGCAATGGAGTCTGCAGGACTGCTGCTTGTAGACTTGCTACCTGCAGCCTTATCCTGCACTGCTGAACATTTCCCGTGATGGGAAGGGGGACAAGAAATATTTTGCTGGCCTGCCTCCATTCCAACACAGACCGAAGCATGAAAATCCTGTCCTTAGACTTTGGAGTATAGGGCAGATGACACAAGACCTGAAAGTCACCCTTATCTTGAGACCTGTGATTAAATTACCCATAACCTTCTAAATTCCACAGAATACACCCTTAGTTTGTACTTGGAGGCCAGATAAAATTCTAGTAAATCTATGTTGCTCCCCCCATCAGAGTCAATATATCCTTCTTAAGATGTGGTACCAGAACTCACCACCATATTCCCGGTGTGCTCTAACCAAGGGGAAATAATCCCTCCCACCGTTGTGGCCTGTTTCCCGGCAGAGGCAGCCCGCCATTGGCTGCTGGCAGGATCTTCTGGTGCCATCAATGTCTATGGCATTTTGCTTGGCTCGGACCCTCTGTCTTACATTAGTGGTAGGGAAATTATTGGAGAGGATTCTTCGAGACAGGATTTATTCCCACTTGGAAATAAGTGGACGTGAGAGGCAGCATGGTTTTGTGAAGGGGAGGTCGTGTCTCAGGAACTTGATCGAGTTTTTCAAGGAAGTGACGAAGATGATTGATGAGGGTAGGGCAGTGGATGTTGTCTACATGGACTTCAGTAAGGCTTTTGACAACGTCCCTCATGGCAGACTGGTGCAGAAGGTGAAGTTGCATGGGATCAGAGGTGAGCTGGCAAGGTGGATACAAAACTGGCTCGGTCAGAGAAGACAGAGGGTAGCAGTGGAAGGGTGATTTCTGAATGGAGGGCTGTGACAAGTGGCGTTCCTCAGAGATCAGTGCTGGGACCTTTGCTGTTTGTAATATATATAAATGATTTGGAGGAAAATGTAACTGGTTTGATTAGTAAGTTTGCGAATGACACAGAGGTTGGTGGATTTGTGGATAGCGATGAGGACCATCAGAAGATACAGCAGGATATAGATCAGTTGGAGACTTGGGCGGAGAGATGGCAGATGGACTTTAATCTGGACAAATGTGAGGTAATGCATTTTGGAAGGTCTAATACAGATAGGAAATATACAGTAAATGGCAGAACCCTTAAGAGTATTGATAGGCAAAGGGATCTGGGTGTACAGGTACACAGGTCACTGGAAGTGGCAATGCAGCTGGGGAAGGTAGTCAAGAAGGCATACGGCATGCTTGCCTTCATCGGCTGGGGCATTGAGTTTAAAAATTGACAAGTCATGTTGCAGCTTTATAGAACCTTAGTTAGGCCACACTTGGAATATAGTGTTCAATTCTGGTCGCCACACTATCAGAAGGATGTGGAGGCTTTGGAGAGGGTCCAGAAAAGATTTACCAGGATATTGCCTGGTATGGAGGGCATTAGCTATGAGGAGAGGTTGGAGAAACTTGGTTTGTTCTCACTGGAACGACGGAGGTTGAGGGCGACCTGATAGAAGTGTACAAGATTATGAGAGGCATGGACAGAGTGGATAGTCAGAAGCTTTTTCCCAGGGTGGAAGAATCAATTACTCGGAGGTACAGGTTTAAGGTGCGAGGGGCAAGGTTTAAAGGAGATGTACGAGGCAGATTTTTTACACAAAGAGTAGTGGGTGCCTGGAACTCGTTGCCGGGGGAGGTAGTGGAAGCGGACGGGAGTGACTTTTAAGGGGCGTCTTGACAAATACATGAATAGGATGGGAATAGAGGGATATGGTCCCCGGAAGGGTAGGGGGTTTTAGTTCAGTTGGGCAGCATGGTCGCTGCAGGCTTGGAGGGCCGAAGGGCCTGTTCCTGTGCTGTAATTTTCTTTGTTCTTTGACTGGAAGATCGTGCTGGTGAGAAGGGCCGGAAAATTTGGCCAAGGGGTTTGTATATCTGAAACACGACTTCAAACCCCTTGATTTCTAGCCCTCTACAGCCTAACATTCCATTAGTTTTTCAATTTTTTTGTTTGTACCTATTCTCAGCATTTTAATGATCTATGTAACTAGAACCTTCAGTCTCTTTGGACTTCCAGTGCCTGTAGCTTTTTACCATTTGGAAAGTACTCTAATCTATTCTTTTAAGTCCAAGTGGATCATCTCACCCTTGCCTGTAGTGAAATCCAGTTCCTACAATTTTGTTCATCCACTTAAGCTGTCAAGGCTGATTGGGAATCATTTCCTCACAGATACATCTGCTTTGCCATTCAATCAGATCAGGACTGATCTGACATGAAAATCCTCAACTCCACTTTCCCACTTTGTCTCCATAATCCCGATTCTCTTACTGATTGAAAATCAGTATAACAAATAGTACAATTAACAGCCAGTCTCTACAGCTCTCTCCGGTAAAGAATTCCACAGATTCACTACCCTCTGAGAGAAGAAATTCTTTCTCTTCTGGTTATTGTGCTTTGCTATCACAGCAAGGTGTAACTGTCTGTTGAACATTCCTTTTGTATTCTTGGCTTGATCAAGCCAACCATTTAGTGGTGCTGAATGCAACTCTCCATGAATTGATTTAGTTTAAACCTGCTGGTGCCCAAATCATTCGTCACCATCAGAGACTGTAAGGTTAAATATCCTGGTGTTATGGGTTTGCTTTGCGTGATTATTGAAGTACCAAGTTACCCACAGATGATTTACTTTGTTCCCTTCCCTTTTTGTCAGCAGCACCATTTTGAAGCTAACGCAACTCCAATGTGAAAATATACTGTGAAAACTTTACCAAGTTGAAGTTTGTGAGGAACCTGTCTTTGTTTCCACTGCCTCATATTATTTAATGTCCAAAAAAAGGCATAATTTGAAAATTAGCATGCACTAATATGTTGCAGTTTATGGTAATAAATAAAGGTGTACAGTTCTTTTTCCTATCAACAGATTATTATAATGGATCGAAAGAAAATCAAAAACCATTATCTAAAAACCTGGTTTACTGTGGATCTGATTGGTATCATGCCTGTTGACTACATTTTTCTATGTGCAAAAGTAAGTCATAAATAATTGTAAATAATTGCTTTGTCCTATGAATTTGTGGTATTCTTGAGTAACCTGATATAATTTTCACTTTGGCCCTCTCTATTAGTAATTTCCTGATCTTCACTTTTGCACCCTGATGCAGATTGGTACTTCTGGTACAATGGTGAAGTCCAAAACCAGAAACAACAGAGGATGGGGTAAAAACTTGAGTGCTGACTTTGCTTTCTGATGAAAACTCATTGTAAATATTGGTAAAAAGTTACCAATTGATGCTTCATCATAACGCTTGAGTAATTAGGGGAATAAACAGCAAATGTTGGAAATACTCAGATAAGTCAGCATCTGTTGGAGCGAGAAACCAAGTTTGTGTTTCAATGACCTTTCATTAGAACTGGGAAAAGTTAGAAATGTAATAGGCATCAAGCAATAATTTAAATCCTTCATTTTAACTATGCTATAACTCATGCACCTCTATATAATTTCCTTGAAAATGAGTTTCCCACTAATTGGTGATCTATAGACTGCATTAGGCAATTACACCACATTTGTTCCTTTGCCCTAGTCAAATAGATTTGTCCTTGGCTCCTCTGGAGACCAGACATATGACCCAAGATGTGCATTGGGACCCCATGAATGTACCAACATGCTGACTCCATAAGAATTGACTGAGAAGTTTGAACTTCCAATGGGCAATTTTGCTTTTCCCCAGAACCCTCCAAAAAAGTCTGCAACTCTTTGAGTTAAGAATCAAGACTTCAGACAGTTCCAATTTACTTACCTGGATAGTTAGCCAGGAAATGTTAGACATAGATTCCTGGCCTAACTCCTGAGTAGCTATACAGAATCATTATGGTGCACAAGGGGGACATTTGACCCATACAACCCCTCCCCTACTTGTGAATCTCCCTTACACACCTTCCCTGACTGGATTATCCTTTGACCCACCTACCCAAATTATCCATCTACCAGCCTACCTACCTGCCATACCATTAGCTTCTCCAGCTGCCATCCTGCTACCCTACCCACCTACCACCTTGAATGACAGAATCTTTACAGTGCTGAAGGAGGCCATTTGGCCCATTAAATCAGCACTGGCTCACTGAAAGAGCATTGTGCCTAATCCCACTATCTTGAATTCTCCCTGTAACCTTGCACATTCTTTTCAGAAATCAATCCAATTCCCTTTTGAATACCTTAATGAACCTGCCTCCACCACCCTCTCAGGAAATTTATTCCAGACACCAAAAGAAATTCCTCAAAGCACTTCTACTCCTTTTACCCATTATTTTGAATCTGTGCCCTCAAGTTCTTGAGGTACCTTTGAGATGGAGCAGTTTCTCACTATTCTACCCTTATGCATCAGGATCTTGAATACTTCTATCAAATTTCCTCTCAGCCTACTTTTCTCTAAGGAAAGCAGACTCAACCTCTCCAATCTAACCTCATAGCTAAAGTTGTTTTTCGCTGGAATCAGCCTTGTGAATCTCCACTGTACTCTCCAAAACTCCGACTGACATTAGGCCCAAAAATGGACCCAGTCCTCCAGATGAAGCCTAAAGGTTCTGGGGAGAAAGCAGGATTAAGCTGTTGAGTTGGACGATCAGCCATGATCATGATGAATGGCGGAGCAGGCTCAAAGGGCCAAGTGGCCTCCTCCTGCTCCTATCTTCTATGTTTCTAAATACTGTCTTATAGAAGCTCAACATGACCTCCTTAATTACTCTTGGTACTCAACGCCCCTAAAAGTAAAGCAAAGTTTATTTATTAGTCACAAGTAAGCTCACATTAACACTGCAATGAAGTTACTGTGATATTCCCCTAGTCGCCACACTTTGGCACCTGTTTGGATCAATGCACCTAACCAGCACAGTCTTTCAGACTGTGGGAGGAAACTGGAGCACCCAGAGGAAACCCACGCAGACATGGGGAGAATGTGCAAAGTCCACACAGATGGTGACCCAAGCCAGAAATCAAACCCGGATCCCTGGCGCTGTGAGGCAGCAATGCTAACCACTGTGCCACCCCACATGAAATGTCCTTCGGGCCGGAATTGAACCAATGACCTAAGGATTTCTTGAGTTAATCTTCAGTCCTCTGCTCTACCAGCTGAGCTATCAAAGGTGCTATTAATAAAACCTAGTATAAAATGTGTTCTCTCAGCATGTCCTTCCACCTGCAGTTTCTTAATGCACATATACTTAGCAGTCCCTTTTGCTTCTATACCTCTTTAATAATTTATTCCTTTATTTAGTACTGTTTCTTCGCACTCTTCCTGACAAAATAAGTCGGCTCACACTTCCCAATATTGAACTTTATCTACCACATGTCCGCCTAATTTACCAATATGTCTATGTCCTTTTGAAATTCAAGACTATCCTCACCACAGTTGACAATGTTTCCAATCTTCGAGACTCCTGCTGCAACTGGTGCTTTGGTGGAGCAGAACATTAAAATGCTGAAGATGCAGTTCTGGTGTCTGGGTTGGGAGCCACAGAGAGGTTGCAATAAATGAGCTTTATTTTATTGACAAAGGTAGTTGCTAACTTAAATAGGTGGTCATTATCTATAAGTGCCTAACACCCATGTCCATGCTGTGCAACTAGACTTTCTAGACATTGCTATGCATTAGTGTCTGCCCAGGATTCACAGCAGAGGTGAAGGCAGATGTGCTTTCTGCCACACCTTGTTGTCTTGTGATGACCTTGGTGGACATCCTCTGGAGAGCCCCACCCTTCTTTTGGAGTGTTGTAGTGTGGTGGTACCATCCTCCTTGGCCTGTGGGATTGGAGTTGATTCAGTCACAGGAAGACTGGGGTCAGTTGGGCTGGACATTCACAGAGTCTCCTGGGTGGAAGATGGCAGGCTATGCACTACCCTCTCCTCCCTTTGGGTGCTTGAGGGCCCCTGGCTTCATCCTTGGAATGGAGGGGCCATCCCCTGGTGTTGCCACTTGAGGATGCCAAAAGTGTCTGCACCACAGAGTTCATGCCCCGCACCATGGAGTACACATCCTACGCCATGGAATGAACGTCATACACCTTGGATTTCATACCCTTCACCAGTGCAGGCAGAGTTCTCGCACCTAAGTCTCCACTCTTTCTGCCACTCTATCAGTGTTGACCTGGCTGCCTCAAAGTGTCGGCATGAGCTCTTGGACTGAAGTCATTGGGACTCTTCCATTCGGACTTTCAGTGTAGCTGACATCCCTCCCTGATGTTGTCAATTTTGCCTTTGGAGCTTCAGCAACTAAGACATGATCATGTCTGGGGGCATGTCATCTGACTGGGGCTCAGCTGAGTCCTGACCTCCAGCAATCCTCTTAAGTGCCTGGGACATCCCTGTCTTGCCTGGTGTGGATCAGACATTGAGATGCTCACCAGATTGTGACCCCAAGACGCCTCTCATATTAAGTCCCACCAGTGTGTGTCTCTGCAATGGTGGAGGGTATGGGAGAAAGCTGTAATGCCTCTTCAACAAACACTTTGGAGAATTCATCGGAACTGGTATCTAGCGTAGACTCCTGTGGCTGGTCTGTGGAGGTAGTGGGCTACTCTCATGATGTGCCTTAGGAGAAGGGAGATATCATTAATACATGGCAGAGACATAACAATAAAAGAGACAGGACTCGTGTCTAGAACAAGAGGTCATAGTTTTAGAATAAGGGGTGTCAGATTTAAAACAGATGAGGAGAAATTACTTCTCTCAAAGGATCGTGAGTCTGTGGAATTCACTACTCCAGAACGTGGTGGATGTTGGGGGATTGAGTAAATTTAAGGAAGAGGTGCACAGATTTTTAATTAGTAAAGGTTTGAAGGGCCATGGTGAATGGGCAGGGAAGTGGAGCTGAGGCTGAGATGAGATCAGCCTTGATCATATTAAATGGCAGAGAAGGCTCGAAGAGCTAAATTGCCTATTCCCTTTCCTAGTTATGTTCTTAATGCAACCTTTCATTCCTTTTTCTGTGCCTGATTTGATATTGAATTTGCCCAACTTAATTTACATCCGTTACAGTCCTTGTGCTGTTAATTTCACAAGTCTTGAATCTGTTTAATTAAGGAGATATATACTTATTCTCTCACTGTGGTGCTATCAGCTTGCACTTCTAGCAACTTTCTAAGCAAAAATTAAAAAAAACATAAAATGCTAGGGCAAATCTAGCTGTGGGTATTATGGAAACCTAAGGCCTAATATGCTCTTTGTGCACTATATAATGTTCAATGTTATTCTCATAAGATTATTTTTAAAAATGTTTCAGTTCACTATTAAAATGTCCTTGTCTTTAAAGTATGCAGGTGGTGTTGATGTCTCTCATGTAGGATATGCCACTTCTCGATTAGTCCGCCTCATTAAACTAACTAGAATAATGACCTTACTACGTTTATTGCGTTTCTCAAGCCTTATGAGATATGTGCGGGACTGGAAAGAGGTAAGAGCCATTTTATATTAAATGGTTCAGAATAGTGTCTTCCATGTACCCATATTATGTCTAGCTAGTATTTCTTATACACCCATGAGCTATTAAATCACATGGAGATGTATTTAATTTTTGAAATAGGTGTTTGAAATAGAACAATACACGTTTACAGCACAAAAGGAGTTCATGTTGTCTGTGTCACTAGAGTGATTCAAAATTAATGGCATTATACACCATATCCTATCATGCTCCAAATAGTTATCTGATTTTCCTTTAAAAGAAGCCAGTGCTGCTAATGTGATCACTGTAACTCAAAGCAGTACACATTCCATATAAAGCATCTGTATAAATTTCTCCCCCACCTGACCTCACTTTGTGACTATTTTAATTTGATGGCGCCTTGTAAATATGGAAAAAGCAGTTCCTGGTGAATTACTTTTTGGATTAAAAATACTATAAATGCCAATAAAGCATCGTGTTACCTGGAACGCAAGGTCCCCTTGCTGCATTTTTGTCACGACCAATCCTGAGCTGCCAAAAGTGAAAGATATGCGCGGGTGGGCTGCAAATATAATGAAAGATGATCCAATGAGGACATGATGAGGCGGAGGAATCCCAAGCCACCCCATCACAAGATACGACGTAGAATAGAATTATAAAATCCCTACAGTGCAGAATAGGCATCCTGCCCATCGATTCTGCACCGACTCTCCGACAGAGTATCTTACCCTGCCCTATCCCTGTAACCCTGCATATTTCCCATAGCTAATCCATCTAACCTACACATTTTTGGACACTAAGGGGGAATTTAGCATGGCGAACCTACCTAACCTTCACATCTTTGGGCTGTGGGAAAAAACCGCAACACCTGGAGTAAATCCATGCAGGCATAGGAAGAATGTGCAAACTCCACACATCAGTCACCCAAGGCTGGAATTGAACCAGGGAGATGTGAGGCAGCAGTGCTAACCACTGTGCCACCATGCTTAATGTTCATGCATAAATAATAAGCTGAAAAGTGGGTGATCTGAAATGGAAACCCACCATGCTGGCAGGCAGAAAACATGTTGCTTATCCCCTTTCTACCTCACTTCGACTCTGGAGTGGAAAATCCTGCCTTGTGATCTATCTTGGATAGAAGATGGATGATCTCACACTTGCCCAGATCAAACTCTGTCAAAGTTTTGTCCTTTTGCAACTTCCTACACTCTTTACAATGCCACCTTACTGTGATCAGTAAACTGAGATACACTGGTCTCTATTCCTTGAGCTAATTGAATTTGTAAATATAGTGAAAAGCTAAGGCCTCAGTACACATCCCGGATTTGGCACTAGTCACATCCTGCCCATTTGTACCCATTATCCCTTCTTTCCATCTTCTATGTCCTAACTTAGTACCTATCCACACCGATAGACAAACTCCAAATCTATTTGCTCTCATTTGTTTTCACATTTCATGTGGACATTTATATAGGCATTCCAAGTGCCTATATAAATGATATCTGTAGATACTCATTGATCTATAATGTTAGGTCTCCGCTTTAAAAAAAAGTTTTATTATTTATTTATTAGACATGATTTAGCTGTAACAAATCCCTGCTGGCTCTTTATGATCAGCTCATATTTGTCCAAGTTTTCAGTCACTCTGTCACTAATGACAGATCCTGGTAACTTCTCTACAACGGATGTTGGACTAATATGCCTATAATCCTGGTTTATATCTCCAACTTGAATTGATGGAATGAAATTGTCAGTTTCCTAACCCAAGGAGAGAATTACTGAATCAAGAGAGTTTTGGTGGGGTCTGCTTCCTAATCAACACCTCGTGGTGCCTAGATGTAGCAACACTGGCAACTTTCTGCTCATGATGTGGAGATGCCGGTGTTGGACTGGGGTAAACACAGTAAGAGTTTTAACAACACCAGGTTAAAGTCCAACAGGTTTATTTGGTAGCAAATACCATTAGCTTTCGGAGCGCTGCTCCTTCGTCAGATGGAGTGGAAATCTGCTCTCAAACAGGGCACAGAGACACAAAATCAAGTTACAGAATACTGATTAGAATGCGAGTCTCTACATCCAACCAGGTCTTAAAGATACAGACAATGTGAATGGAGGGAGCATTAAGCACAGGTTAAAGAGCACAGGTATTGTCTCCAGACAGGACAGCCAGTGAGATTCTGCAAGTCCAGAAGGCAAGCTGTGGGGGTTACTGATAGTGTGACATAAACCCAACATCCCGGTTTAGGCCGTCCTCATGTGTGCGGAACTTGGCTATCAGTTTCTGCTCAGCGACTCTGCGCCATCGTGTGTCGTGAAGGCCATCTTGGAGAACGCTTACCCAAAGATCAGAGGCCGAACGCCCGTGACCGCTCAAGTGCTCCCCGACAGGAAGAGAACAGTCTTGCCTGGTGATTGTTGAGCGGTTCATCCATTGTCGTTGCGTCTGCATGGTTTCCCCAATGTACCATGCCTCGGGACATCCTTTCCTGCAGCGTATCAGGTAGACAACGTTGGCCGAGTTGCAAGAGTATGTACCGTGTACCTGGTAGATGGTGTTCTCACGTGAGAGGATGGCATCTGTGCCAATGATCCGGCACGTCTTGCAGAGGTTGCTGTGGCAGGGTTGTGTGGTGTCGTGGTCACTGTTCTCTTGATTCAGTAATTCTCTCCTTAGGTCAGAAAACTGACAATTTCATTCCATCGATTCAGGTCCACAGCAGATGCCATTTCCCTGGCCCTGCACTCAACCCTGGAACACCTAGATAACAAGGACACCTATGTCAGACTCCTATTTATTATCTACAGCTCAGCCTTCAACACTATTATTCCCACGAAACTCATCTCCAAACTCCGTGGCCTGGGCCTCGGCACCTCCCTCTGCGACTGGATCCTGAACTTCCAAACTCGCAGATCACAATCAATAAGGATTGGCAACAGCACCTCCTCCATGATAATCCTCAACACCGGTGCCCCACAAGGCTGTGTTCTCAGCCCCCTACGATACTCCTTGTACACCTATGACTATGTGGCCAAATTCCCCTCCAATTCGATTTTCAAGTTTGCTGATGACATCACCGTAGTGGGTCAGATCTCAAACAATGATGAGACAGAGTACAGGAATGAGATAGAGAATCTGGTGAACTGTTGTGGCAACAATAATCTCTCCTTCAATGTCAACAAAATGAAGGAGATTATCATTGACTTCAGGAAGTGTAAAGAAGAACATGCCCCTGTCTACATCAATGGGGACAAAGTAGAAAGGTTCGAGAGCTTCATGTTTTTAGGTGTCTAGATCACCAACAACCTGTCCTGGTTCCCCCCATGTCGACATTATAGATAAGAAAGCCCACCAACGCCTTTACTTTCTCAGAAGACTAAGGAAATTTGGCATGTCAGCTATGACTCTCACCAACTTTTACAGATGGATCATAGAAAGCATTCTTTCTGGTTGTATCACAGCTTGGTATGGCCCCTGCTCTGCTCAAGACCGCAGAAACTACAAAAGGTCCTGAATGTAGCCCAGTCCATCATGCAAACCAGCTTTCCATCCATTGACTCTGTCTACACTTCCCGCTGCCTCAGCAAAGCAGCCAACATAATTAAGGACCCCACGCACCCCGGACATTCTCTCTTCCACTTTCTTCCTTTGGGAAAAAGATACAAAAGTCTGAGGTCACATACCAACCGACTCAAGAACAGCTTCTTCCCTGCTGTTGTCAGACTTTTGAATGGACTTACCTTATATTAAGTTGATCTTTCTCTACACGCTAGCTATGACTGTAATGCTACATTCTGTACTCTCTCATTTCCTTCTCTATGAACAGTATGTTTTGTCTGTGTAGCACGCAAGAAACAATACTTTTCACTGTATGTTAATACATGTGACAATAATAAATCAAATCAAGAACTCAAGCATCAATAATTTCTTTATCTTCTTTTAATGCCCTAATGCCCTAAAGGGTGGCATGGTAGCACAGTGGTTAGCACTGCTGCCTCACAGGCACCAGGGACCCGGGTTTGATTCCCGGTTTGGGTCACTGTCTGTGTGGAATTTGCACATTCTCCCCGTGTCTGCGTGGGTTTCCTTCGGATGCTCTGGTTTCCTCACACATTCTGAAAGATGTGCTGGTTAGGTGCATTGGGGAGGGTTTAAACTAATATAAACTAATAATATGGCAGAGGGATGGGAACCTTTGCAAAGATTCAGAGCAGGGGGAATTAAGAACAAGAGGAAAAGACAGTAAGGAGAATAAGGAAAGTGACAGGCAGAGAAATCAAGGGCCAGAGTCAGATAAAGACCGAGTAGGAAAGGGAAAACAAATTTTAAAAGTGCCCACTTTAAGATTTTGTACTTGATTGCTCAGAGCATTCGAAACAAAATGGATGAATTAGTTGCACAAATAGATGCAAACGGCTATGATATAGTTGGCATTACGGAGACGTGGCTCCAAGGTGAGCAAGGATGGGAACTAAACATTGAGGGCTATTCAGTGTTTAGAAAGGACAGACAGAAAGGAAAAGGTGATGGAGTTGTATTGTTGATTAAAGATGATATTGATACATTATTGAGGAAAAATATTAACATAGATGGTGTGGAATCTATAAGGGTCGTGTTGAGGAACAACAAGGCACAAAAACATTTGTGGGGCTGGTATACAGACCACCAAACTGTAGTGGTAATGTTGGGAAAAGAATTAGACAAGAAATCATGTGTTAAAGGAACATCTGTGATTATGGATGACTTTAATCTGCATATAGATTGGGAGAGTCAAATTAGTCACAGTACAATTGAGGTGGAATTTCTGGAGTGCACACAGGATGGTTTTCTGGAGCAATATGTTGAAGAACCAACAAGGGCGGCACGGTATCACAGTGGTTAGCACTGCTGCTTCACAGCTCCAGGGACCTGGGTTCGATTCCTGGCTTGGGTCACTGTCTGTGTGGAGTTTGCACATTCTCCTCGTGTCTGCGTGGGTTTCTTCCGGGTGCTCCGGTTTCCTCCCACCGTCCAAAGATGTGCAGGTTAGGTTGATTGGCCATGCTAAAATTGCCCCTTCGAGTCCTGAGATGTCTAGGTTAGAGGGATTAGTGGGTGGGATAGGGCCTGGGTGGGATTGTGGTCGGTGCAGACTCGATGGGCCGAAGGGCCTCTTTCTGCACTGTAGGGTATCTATCTATCTAAGGGAATGGGCCATCTTGGACTGGGTGTTGTGTAATGAGAAAGTATTAGTTGGCAATCTAGTTGTGAGAGAACTCTTGGGGACGAGTGACCATAGTATAGTAGAATTCTTTGTCAAGGTGATGTATTTGATTCTGAGACCAGGGTCCTGAAGCTCAATAAAGGTAACTATGATGGTATGAGGCCATGATAGACTGGGAAACATTACTGAAAGGAAAGACAAGTGGACAGGCAATGGCAGGCACATAATAAATGAATAAGTGAACTCCAGAAATTGTATATTCCTGTTTGGCGCAGGAATGGTAAGGGAATTGTGGCCAAACCATGGCTTACAAGAGAAATTAGAGATAGAATCAGATTCAAGGAAAAAGCATACAAATTGACAAGAAAAAGCAATAGGCCTGAGGATTGGGACCAAAGAGGACCAAGGGATTGATTAAGAAGGGAGAAATAGAGTATGAAAGAAAGCTAGTGGGGAACATGAAAACTGACTGCAAATGTTTCTATGGATATGTAAAGAGAAAAAGATTAACAAAAATGAATGGAGGCCCCTTACAGTCAGAAATGGGTAAATTCATAATGGGGAATAAGAAATGGCTGAGGAATTAAATTTGTATTTTGCTTCAGTCTTCAAAAAGGAAGACATGAATAATGTACCAGAAGTGCTGTGAGAAACATGTTTTAGTGAGGAGCTGAAGGAAATCAGTATTAATAGAGAAATGGATTTGAGGCATTGAAGGTGGATAAATCTCCAGGTCCTGATAATCTTCATCCCAGAGTATTTAAGGAAGTGGCCCTGGAAGTAATAGATCTATTGGTGGTTATTTTCCAAAATTCTTTGGATCCTGGATAAGTTCCTACAGATTGGAGGGTAGCTAATGTAAGCTTGCTATTCAAAAAGGGAGGTAGAGAGAAAACAGGGAACCATAGACCAGTCGTCGGTTCTGGGGAAGTTGCTAGAGTCTATTATCACGGATTTCATCACTTGGCATTTGGAAGGCAGTGGTATAATCAGATAAAGTCAGCATGAATTTACAAAAGAGAAATCACGCTTGAAGAATCTAGTGGAACTTTTTGAGGATGTAACTAGTAGAGTTGACTGAGGAGAACCAGTGGATGTGTTTTATTTAGACTTTCAGAAGGCTTTCGACAAGGTCTCACAGAACAGACTACTATGTAAATTTAAAGCATGTGGGATTGCAGGTAATGTCTTGAGATGGATAGAAAGCTGGTTAGCAAATAGGAAGCAAAGAGTTAGCATAAATGGGTATTTTTCTGATTGGCAGTCAGTAACTAGTGGGGTTCGGCAGGGGTCTGCGCTAGGACCCCAACTGTTCACATATATTCATGATCTGAAGAGGGAACTGAATGTATTATCTCCAAATTTTCAGATGATACAAGGTTGGGTGGGAGGGTGAGCTGTGAGGAGGATGCTTCAATGTGATTTGGACAGGCTGAGTGTGTGGGCATGTGCATGGCAGATGCAGTATAATGTAGATAAATGTGAGGTTACCCACTTTGGTAGCAATAATAAGAAGACAGATTATTACTTGAATGAGTGTAAATTGAGAGAGGTGGACACTCAGCGAGACCTTGGAGTCCTCTTGTATCAATCACTGAAAGTAAGCACGCAGGTACAGCAGGCAGTAAAGAAGGCAAATGGTATGTTGGCCTTCATAGCGAGAGGATTTGAGTATAGGGATAGGGATGTTTTGCTACAATTGTATAGGATGTTGGAGAGGCCACACCTGGAGTATTGTGTACAGCTTTGGTGTCCTTATGTGAGGAAGGATGGCCTTGCTGGAGAGAGAGTACAGCGAAGGTTTACCAGGCTAATTCCTTGGATGGCATGGCTGTCATCTGAGGAGAGATAGGGTTATATTCACTGGAGTTTAGAAGAGTGAGAAAGGATCTAATAGAAACTTATAACATTCTAACAGTGTTGGACAGGGTAGATACAGAAAGAATGTTCCCAATGGTGGGGAAGTCCAGATTTAGGGGTCATAGTTTGAGGATAAGGGGTAAATCTTTTAGAAATGAGGTGAGGAGAAATTTCTTCTCCCAGAGGATGGTGAATGTGTGGGATACAGAATGTAGTTGAGGCCAAAACATTGTCTGATTTCAAGAAAAAATTAGATATAGTTCTTGGGGCTAAAGGGATCAAGGGATATGGGGGGAAAGGGCCATTAGAATATTGAATTCAATGATCAGCCATGATCATAATGATGGCAGAGTAGGCTCAAAGGGCTGAATGGTCTACTCCTGCTCCTAGTTTCTATGTTTCTAAGTACAACTATTCAACCTTTCTATTTTCCAACTCTACTTTTTCTGCATGTTTAATTCCCAGTTCTGATATTTTTGTAGCCCTCTCTCTGCAATTCTGACTATATCTGGTTCTTCACAATGCATGATTGCCTCAACAGTGCATTATTGTAAAGACATTTTAACTAATTAGTAGTATGACTTTTTTCTCACTTTATATTTAATGATAACAGACTAGGAGCTGTGGAGGAGCAAAGATATTTACGTGAATATATACACAAATCAATAATACATAATTACATATGCAGTATAATGTAGATAAATGTGAGGTATCCACTTTGGTAGCAATAATAAGACAGATTATTACTTGAATGGGTGTAAATTGAGAGAGGTGGATACATAGTACATAATTAATCAAAATTGGAAAATAAAAGTAAAAAGAGGGATGCTTCAGTTGTACTGACGCTTGATTAGATACTATCTGAACTATTGTGGAGTTTTGGGCTGCACACCTTCAGAAAAACATTTTGATCTTGCAGGAGTTCAGGACAGATTCATCAAAATTATACCAGGCTTAAAGTGTTAAATTATGAGAAGAAGTTAAATAAATTTGGCTTGCATTTTCTTGAGTTTAGAATGTAAATAGGTTTAGTTAAGTAATTCAAAAGGACGGATACAGAACTTTATTTCCTGTGGTGTGAAATTCAAAACAATGGGCATAATTTTAAAATTAGAAATCAATTTTTTGGGAGTGAAATAAGGGAAAATGTTTTCACACAAGCGTTACTGCAAATCTGGAACTGTTTGTTGGCACAGTGGTTAGCACTGCTGCCTTATAGCTCCAGAGACCTGGGTTCAATCCCAGCCTTGGGCGACTGTGTGGAGTTTGCACATTCTCCCCGTGTCTGCGTGGGTTTCCTCCGGGTGCTCTGGTTTCCTCCCACACACCAAAGATGTGCAGGTTAGGTTGATTGGCCATGTTAAATTGCCCCTCAGTGTCAGAGGGATTGGCAGGGTAAATATGTGGGGTTACGGGAATAGGGCCTGGGTGGGATTGTTGTCAGTGCAGGGTCGAATGGCCTCCTTCTGCACTGTGGGGATTCTATGATTCAAAAGACAGTGGATGATGGTCCAATTAAAAATTTCAAATCTGAGCTTGATAGTTTTATTAAGGAATGATATCAAGTCATATGGAGCAAAGACTGGTTAGTGGGAGTTGGGATATAGATCAGCAGGCTTGGGGAGTTAATTTGCTTACAGCTCTAACTTTGTTCCATATGTGTAAAATATCTGTCACTTTGGTATATAACTAATATTTCTGATGTGAAATGATTTGGTAAGCTCTGAGCGATATAAAAACATTATAAATGCAGGTTTATTCTTTCTGATCACTCTTTTTTTACTTCTACAGATGCATGAATGGGATGTGGGTATGACAAAAGTTTTGCATTTATTATATTGGGTTGCTGTTGCTATACTTTTCTGTCACTGGAATGCCTGCTTACAGTTTCTGATTGTGCTGATACAAGAATTTCCTGAAAATAGCTGGGTGAATATTCAAGGTCTTATGGTGAGATTTGGTTTTTGTTCTTAATTTTTTTTCTGCACAAAAGTTTTTGTTATTAATCTGGTACAAGGACAAAGTAGTTTTTGGAAATGTATATTTACTGCTAGTCATGTTTTAAAATGAAAATTTTCAAAATTTATAGTGAACTTGATCCAACATGAATGCTGGGATTCTCTGGCCTCCTTGTGCCATGTTTCTCAGAGGCAGGAGGCGGCATGTCATCGGCCAATGGCTGGACCTTTTGGTCCTGTCGCTGTCAATTAGATTTCCTGTTGATTAAACCCCTCGAGCCTGTTCTGCCATTCAATACAATCATGGCAGATCTCATATCGGCCTTAACTCCACTTTCCTGCCCATGCTCCATAACCCTTCAAGCTATTACTAATTAGAAATTTATCTATCTCCTCCTTACATTTACTCAATGTTCTGGCATCCACTGCATTCTGGGGTAGTAAATTCCACAGATCCACCATCCTTTGAAACAAGTAGTTTCTTCTCATCTTGGTTTTAAATCTGCTACCCCTTATCCTAAAACCATGAACTCTATAAAGAGCCAGACAATAGTGCCCAAAGTATTAACATTTTAAAAAATACACAAGTATCCTTTTTTTTAGCATAAATTATATTCAATTGACTTCTCATTTAAAGATGCATCTGTTGAACCACATTCTGGATTGGCTTGTTTGGGAGTCTCTTATTCTTGCACAACATTCTCTAACATTCATGCAAACTTGCCGAATTTTAGTTCTATCTTCTGCCATTCTTTGTTTGACTAACACTCAGACAATAACATAGCTTCCAGAGGGTTAATCAAGAAATATTCTGAAGCAATCAGTAACTGTAGTATTGGTCTAAGGTAAATTTTGATGCCAAGACATAACGCTGAACATTGTAATTCCATTTTTAAAAAAATGCACATGTTAAGCTATTCTATCACATTTAGGAAATGGCTAACATCTACTTGCTGCTGCTGCTGCTGCTGCTGCATCTTGTAGCTACTCCTACCAGGAGACCTGCTGTCATAGTCTGTCAGGCTCATCTGTCTTCCGCCATCCTCACATCCACTGAAGCTCATCTGCAACACTCTGTAAAGTCTGTAATCCACTATGCTTAGGCTGACCCCTCTTTCTGCTGCCTTCCACTTTGCCCTTTAAGAGCGATCTCTCTAGCTTTTCAACTCAGTTCAAATGCTGACATTTTCTTTTTTCTGGATATCACTGTTCTTTCTGTTCTTGTAATTTCAAGCACATTCTTCATTTATCTTATATTCTGTAGCTACTTTAAAAAAAACACTAATTTTCTTGGATCTGCGAGGAACTCTAGAGCAGTAAATATCATTCCATAAGTCTCAGTAAATATCTTTAACCCCTAAAATCTCCTTTGTAGCCAGCTTACTATCCATTCTGCTTTTCCCGATATGCCCTGACATTAGCCACAAATCTGCCACCTTATCAAAAGCCTTTTGAAAACCATGACAGAGGTGGCTTGCCAATGGCCATCAGTGGGACCTTCCAGCCTCATCAATGTCAATGGCGTTTTAGAACATAGAACATTACAGCGCAGTACAGGCCCTTCGGCCCTCGATGTTGCGCCGACCTGTGAAACCAATCTAAAGCCCATCTAACCTACACTATTCCAATATCATCCATATGTTTATCCAATGACCATTTAAATGCCCTTAATGTTGGCGAGTCCACTACTGTTGCAGGCAGGGCATTCCACGCCCTTACTACTCTCTGAGTAAAGAACCTACCTCTGACATCTGTCCTATATCTATCACCCCTCAATTTAAAGCTATGTCCCCTCGTGCTAGCCATCACCATCCGAGGAAAAAGGCTCTCACTGTCCACCCTATCTAATCCTCTGATCATCTTGTATGCCTCTATTAAGTCACCTCTTAACCTTCTCTCTAGCGAAAACAGCCTCAAGTCCCTCAGCCTTTCCTCATAAGACCTTCCCACCATACCAGGCAACATCCTGGTAAATCTCCTCCGCACCCTTTCCAATGCTTCCACATCCTTCCTATAATGCGGCGACCAGAACTGTACGCAATACTCCAAGTGCAGCCGCACCAGAGTTTTGTACAGCTGCAACATGACCTCATGGCTCCGAAACTCAATCCCTCTACCAATAAAAGCTAACACACCGTACGCCTTCTTAACAACTCTATCAACCTGGGTGCCAACTTTCAGGGATCTATGCACATGGACACCGAGATCTCTCTGCCCATCCAAACTACCAAGTATCTTACCATTAGCCTAGTACTCTGTATTCCTGTTACTCCTTCCAAAGTGAATCACCTCACACTTTTCCGCATTAAACTCCATTTGCCACCTCTCAGCCCAGCTCTGCAGCTTATCTATGTCCCTCTGTAACCTGCAACATCCTTCCGCACTGTCCACAACTCCACCGACTTTAGTGTCATCCGCAAATTTACTAACCCATCCTTCTACGCCCTCATCCACGTCATTTATAAAAATGACAAACAGCAGTGGCCCCAAAACAGATCCTTGCGGTACACCACTAGTAACTGAACTCCAGGATGAACATTTCCCATCAACCACCACCCTCTGGTTCAGGTGTAGACCATCCCGTTTGTAGAGGTCCCACCTACCCCAGACTGAGCCCCAATTATCCATTGGGCAACTCACCGCGGGAAGGTCACCATCGGCTTGACTGGAAGATTATGTTGGGGAGAAGGACCAGAAATTTTAGTCCCAAGTATATTACTGCTGCTGCATTACCCTTAACTGCTTTTTCCATTACTTTGTCAAATAATTTAAGAAGGCTGACCAAGCATTACTTCCCCTTTAGAAATATGCGAAATCGAAATACTAACATAGAACGTCTGGGGATGGTGGAGGTGGTCGGTGAGAGGGGCGGGGGCATGCAGGAAATTACTTTCCTGTTAGAAATATGTGAAATGGAAATACCAACAATAAAACATCTAGAGATGGAGATGGGATGGAGGTATCCATCAAGGCCTGTTCTCTGGTGTTGGGAATGATGCACAATCGTTCTGCACCCCAATCCTCCAGAAAATGGAGCAGCAAGAAAGAGGATTCCCAGGTTTTCTATTGCATACTGGAAACATTTCATGAGGAGGAAAGGAGGGAAAATACAATGTATTCGTAGGAGAGCAGGAGGCCCTCAATGTGCAATCTGTGAAGAGATTGGGACTGGATGGTGAAGAATGTGAATTCCCAGAATCAGACTGCAAGGACCTGTGTGAAATTCTGGAAGAGGTTTATTGATCTTGTATCTCAGGTCAAGATCGATGAATGCATCTCCCGCTTACCATACGACCAACCTGCTGCTCAATTGGCTGCGGCCTCAATGTACGCACAACAAAATTCACATCAATTCGGAATCAAGTTGAACATTCAGATATTTCACCTCATCCCCACACACCACACATGCCAATTTTGCTAGCCTCATGCCCACTGATCACACTGCTTTCCCATAAGCTCAACTATTCAGCTATAGCAAACATATCCCCCAAACTCACTCACAACTTTCTCTTGCAGCATAGGATGACCCATAACCAAAGGGAGCAGTGCAGAACTGGCATGGGGCAGGCATGTCTGAATGTCTGATGCTCCACATAATGGAACCACTTGTGACTGTAGCTGTTGCATCCGGTGTTACCAGGGACATTTTGGATGATGATATGATCTTGTCTTCCCACATCCCACCTCACCTTCACCCAACTAACTGATATGAAATGCAGTCTTTAGACAGTGCAACTATGGACTTCTTGCTATAGCCCCTCTTCCCTCACTCTAACTCTTCCCTTCATCATTTATGTTTCCAGGTACCCAAGAACTAACACCTGGCCAGCCATTTAATCTCATGAGAAAAGGTTATCGCTACAGCCAACCTCAGGCCTCATCACTTCACCTGACAATTGCAGTAGCTAGCTCAGCTACTGGCATTGCGTGAACATTTAGAGGGTAGTGTACAGTTGAGATAAGTTTTTAATTGTCAAAAGGGCACAAGTGGGCTGTAGTCAGGCCAGAGAAAAAGGAAGATTAGTGTGCCAGCTCATCCAAAGGCAAAATCACAGATGAATTCTTTCACAAAGGAATTAGCTGAGGACCTTGATGAGCAACATGCGTGAAAAGGCTGATGGGAATGTACACTAAGATGCCTGGTGCATTAGCAGGCCTGCCAGACAGGAAGCTGTGATGGGCACATTCAAATCATGACTGGTTCCTTGGTAAATTGTCATTTTGAGCTAACATGCAGGTTAAGGCAACAAGTGAGGAGGCGATAGACACATTAACTTGACAGCAAGAGGGATTTGAATATAGGATTAAAGTGGTGAATGTGCAGTTGCCTGAAGCCTTTGTCAGACCTCACATGGAGATTTGTGTGGTCTGCTCATCTCCTTATCAAGAATGGCAGTAGACCTCACATAAAGGTTAGCAACCAAAATGCTATTGAAGAACCAGGGAAAGAGTAGAAGAGCCAGTCTGTTGGATTGTGCCAAGGACTATGAAGCTATCCATATAGGTATTCGACAGATCTAGCATGCTTCCTCAGGTTGCATGCAAGAAAGAAGTTTACCTTGGCTGAGGTGTCTACAATAATAAATCATGGTTGCGCGCTAATGATTAGGCCATCTGGGACTGACACTTGCAGGGATCTCTGTGATTTAAGGGTTCAGCAACCCATAGTGCAGGCGAGGCACTCACAGTGAATGGATACAAAGTTACACTAATCTTTTCAGGTCAATTATCTTTTGGGTTCTGGTTCTGAGGGAAAACTAGTTCTGATGAAAGGTTATCACAATAAATGTTAATTCTAGCTTATCTCTGCTGAGTACGCCAGCATTTTCTGTTTTATTGCAGAGTTCCAGCACCTGTGTTATTTCTTTTCAGTTCCAGTGATATTCTGTTTCTTTTAAAATTTTATTTATATCCTGTAACTGATTAACAGTTTAGCAAACTCATGTGTTTTTTTTTGTTTCCTACACAGAACAAACCTATACGGGTGCAATATACATTTGCTATTTTCAGGGCTCTTAGCCACATGATGTGCCTTGATTATGCAGCTCTTCGTTTACCTGAAGGTAAAGGTCATATATCTTTAGATCCTTACATGTGATTGATCAAGAATAAAAACAAATGAATTGTTTTTGATCTTTTGTTTTTAATTGTAGACATCTACACATGATCTATCAAATATAATTTCTAGCCAACCATGTACACTCCTGGCAGTTTCCCATCTTTTGAGACAATTGTTTGTGCTTTTGGTGGTCAACTCTCTTAAATATCATCTGATGTGGCCCAGGAGTTTCACTCTGGCATGCGCTTTGATACATTTGCTGCAGATGAAGGTCGTGGACTGAGAGGATGGAGGATTTGTTGGCCTCTGTTTTCTCTGCACTCTCTACTCAATTACCTTGACTTTACAGTTCTCCTCACCTCTTCTGATACCACTTCTAACAGTCAGCCTCCAGCGGTTCCAGCTGCTGGCTACTGTCTCCCAGTTGTCTGTGTTGATATCCAACATCTAAAAATCTCACTGGCATGTGTCCTTGAAGCAGAGATATGGACATTTAATTGTAATCCAGTGGCCTGTTCAAGTCTTTGGGTATATAGCCATTATCAATCCAATGAATGTGGCCGAGCCATCAGAGATGGCATTGGCTTAATAATGTGTTTTAGATTAAGAATTAATTAATGATTAATAATGCTGATGGAATTAGCATGCTCCAGTACTTTTGAGTTGGTGACTTTGTCCTGTCAAATGTTGGGGCGGCACGGTAGCACAGTGGTTAGCACTGCTGCTTCACAGCTCCAGGGACCTGGGTTCGATTCCCGGCTTGGTCACTGTCTGTGTGGAGTTTGCAGATTCTCCTCGTGTCTGCGTGGGTCTCCTCCGGGTGCTCCGGTTTCCTCCCACAGTCCAAAGATGTGTGGGTTAGGTTGATTGGCCATGCTAAAAAAAAATTGCCCTTCGTGTTCTGAGATGCGTAGGTTAGAGGGATTAGTGGGCAAATATGTCGGGATATGGGGGTAGGGCCTGGGTGGGTTTGTGGTCGGTGCAGACTCAATGGGCCGAATGGCCTCTTTCTGTACTGTAGGGTTTCTATGATTCTCCTATGATGAAGCCGAGGATATGCTCTGAAACACCATAGATAGAAATTGTTCAGCCTTTTTCATAGAAACCCTACAGTGCGGAAGGAGGCCATTCGGCCCATCGAGTCTGCACCAACCACAATCCCACCCAGGCCCTACTCCCACATATTTACTTGCTAATCCCTCTAACCTACGCATCTCGGTACTCTAAGGGGCAATTTTTAACCTGGCCAATCAACCTAACCCGCACATCTTTGGACTGTGGGAGGAAACCGGAGCACCCGGAGGAAACCCACGCAGACACGAGGAGAATGTGCAAACTCCACACAGACAGTGACCCGAGCCGGGAATCGAACCCGGGACCCTGGAGCTGTGAAGCAGCAGTGCTAACCACTGTGCTACCGTGCCCCTTTTGTTATGGTTAGGAGAGGGATTTAGTTTAAACAGTCCTGATTCTCCTTTCATCACCCAACCCGTAAACATAAAAGTATTTTAAGTTCCCCCTACTTTAGACATGATGGTGTATTGCCCCCAGCCCCTGTGTTGGAGTGATCCAATCCTCTATTAATAATTCCACAGAAATCTCAAGATAGGGTAAAATCAGTGGGTTAGTTTTTTTTTCTTACATTCTGAACATGGAGAAGTGGTGTTGCCAAATAAGCCCTAGTATGTTGGCACAATAAAAGAGGGATAAGGGAGTGAAAGAGGGACAATGAAAAGACTACAGCCAAAATAAGAATTATTGTTTCATTTGACTCCAGAATCAAAAGTCCCGATTCCCGGCTCGGGTCACTGTCTGTGTGGAGTTTGCACATTCTCCCCGCGTCTGCGTGGGTTTCCCCCGGGTGCTCCGGTTTCCTCCCACACTCCAAAGATGTGTGAGTTAGGTGGATTGGCCATATTAAATTGTCCATTAGTGTCAGGGGGGTTAGCAGGGTCAATATATGGGGTTACAGGGATAGGTGGATTGGCCATGCCAAATTGACCCTAGTGTTGGGGGGATTAGCAGGGTAAATGTGTGGGGTTATGGGAATAGGGCCTGGATGGGATCATTGTCGGTGCAGCCTCGATGGGCCGAATGGCCTCCTTCTGCACTGTAGGAATTCTATGTGTATTCCTTCAGAGATGTTTACAGGCTGAAGCTGATACTGGGTGATCTACTTTTCCGGCAGCGATGACTTCCATGTTTGGAGAAGCATGTAGAGATGAATTAGTCTTATAGTAGGCAATGGTGCAAAACGTTCTTATCAAAACATTGTAGAGGAGGGCCAGAAAATTTAAACCTGGACAGAGCTCTGGTTCTGCTGTTGTTTGGTTCATAGAAGATGAGACTGAAAGCCGATTAATCCCCAGTGCCTGATAATCTAGAAATCCCAGAAATTTACCTTCAACATCCCTTTTACAGCAGCTTGTGCTGTAAAAAGGAGGCATGTCTTACCTCTCTGCACCCAAGTTATTTCATGCTGATGTAGCCGGGGGCACGCTTTGCTGCTCCTGTCTCACCATGGCTGAGTGAGGAAGGTTGGGGCTTTGGAATTAAAGCAAGGGCAAATTAATCCAACAGAGATTGCCACTCTGAGGAAGTTATGGGCCTATTTCTCAAAGTGCCTTTGTACAATCCCTTTGAAATTTGGCCTCTGCAAACACAGGGTTGTTAATGCAACTTCAGGGATAATGAGATTGTATCTGCTCTGAATGCCAGGAAGTTCCTAGTGTGTCAGTCATAATCAGCCATGACTTTAAGGCATTGCAAAGCCTTGTCTTTGCTCTGGGATACTTTTCTCCTGCCGAACATATGTCGTCCAGTCCTCAATATTCTAGTGTTCTGTGCTGAAGCCACAGGTTTTGTAGACTTGCAGTTTTCTGTTCTTGACACTTTGTTATAGAGTTTCGATAAAACATCTGCGGCTTTTGCAATGTGTGTTAATTTCAGCCTCAGTAATTTATCTTTGTTGGCATTAGGAATATGATATGGTTTTTAGTTTAAGCTCTAAAGAGGAAGGCCTACGAGGTTCCCGTGATTGGAAGAAAGTTGTTTCAGCACAGCTTTTAAATGAACAAAAAAATACTTTTAACACCTGCTTCAGGAAACTACAAGAAAGCACTAAAAATGCACCAACATCCAGCTACCAACCTCCAGCTCATCATCCTGCTTCATGCACTGATTAAGGTCATGAGCTGCCTGCTTTGCATGCTGCTGACAGTTGTTAGATGCATGAGAATAAGGAGTTGTGTAGCACCTAAAAGGCTAGTTCTGCAGATCCCAGTTTGCTAATGTGACATCCTTATTCAAAAAGGAGAGAGACAAAAAGTAGGAAACTATAGACAAGTTAGCTTGTGGTGGGGAAGTTGTTGGAATCAATCATTAAGGAGGTGAAGACTAAGCATTTGGAAAGACAAAGCTCAATCCACCATTGTCAGCATGGTTTTATGAAGGGAAAGCCATGCTTGACAAACTTGCTTGAGTTCTTTGAGGACATAACCTGCAAGGTGGGATAGTGAGGAGCCTATGGATGTGGTATATTTAGACTTCCAGAAGGCGTTTGACAAGGTGCTGCATGAAAGACTGATCCAGAAGGTGAGATTGCAGGGGGTTGGGAGTAGAGTACTGGATTGGATTGAGGATTGGCTGACTGACAGAAAGCAGAGGGTCAGGATAAATGCATCCTTCTCTGGCTGACGAAATGGGGTGTTGCAGGGGTCAGTCCTCGGACCTCAACTGTTTACAATCTGTGTAAACAATCTGCAAGTAGGGGCAGAGTGTAACATAGCATAATTTGTGGATGATACTAAAATAGGTAGGAAAGCAGGCAGTGAAGAGGATATAAAGATTCTACAGACGAATATAGATAGGCTAGGATAATGGGGCAAAATTTTGCAGATGGAGTTTAATGGAGGTAAGTGTGAAGTTATCTATTTTAGAAGAAAAATAGAAAGACAAATTATTACCTAAATGGAAAACAGATTCAAAATGTATCCGGGCAGAGGGATCTGAGTGTCTATGTTCATGAATTGCAGAAAGTTGGTATGCAGGTGCAGCATGTAATAAAAGGCAAATGGGATGTTGGCATTTAAATTAAGTTTATTTATTAGTCACAAATAGGCTTACATTAACACTGCAATGAAATTACTGTGACAATCCTCTAGTCGCCACATTCCGGTGCCTGTTCGGGTACACTGAGCGAGAATTTAGCATGGCCAATGCACCTAACCAGCACATATTTTAGACTTTGGGAGTGTTGCGAAGCCGAATAAAATATTAGAATTTGGTGTTTGTAAAATTATAAAAAATTGAATACATTGGGGAAACCATGCAGATGCTGCGACAACGGATGAATGAACACCGCTTGACAATCACCAGGCAAGACTATTCTCTTCCTGTTGGGCAGCACTTCAGCGGTCACGGGCATTCGGCCTCTGATATTCGGGTAAGCGTTCTCCAAGGCGGCCTTCACGACACACGACAGCGCAGAGTTGCTGAGCAGAAACTGATAGCCAAGTTCCGCACACATGAGGACGGCCTCAACCGGGATATTGGGTTCATGTCACTCTATCTGTAATCCCCACAGCTTGCCTGGACCTGCAGAGTCTCACTGGCTGTCCTGTCTGGAGACAATACACATCTCTTTAGCCTGTCTCTCTACTCACATTGTTTGTATCTTAAAGACTTGATTAGCTGTAAGTATTCGCATTCCAACCATTATTCTGTAAATTGAGTTTGTGTCTTTATATGCCCTGTTTGTGAACAGAATTCCCACTCACCTGAGGAAGGGGCTTAAGGCTCTGAAAGCTTGTGGCTTTTGCTACCAAATAAACCTGTTGGACTTTAACCTGGTGTTGTTAAACTTCTTACTGGGAGAGAATAGAGCCAGTGTTTCGAGTCTAGATAACCCTTTGTCAGAGCTAAGAACAACGATAATCAGCAGAGATTTATACTATGAGGGTTGGGGGGAGTGGGGGTCGAATGTGACAAAGGGAATGTAAATGAGGGTGCAGAAGGCTGAGAAAGGTGGTAAAAGTGTCCATTAAGTGATCAGAATGTGTGAATGGCAGAACAGAGGTACTGTTGGTTAAGGGACTGCCTGGGGATTATGGCAGTTGCCCTGAAAGGGTGGGGGGAGTTGGGAGGGGGCAAGAAGGAGAGCTGGAATGGAGAAGTGGAAAAATGGAAGTGAGAAAGCAGAATGAGAAGGTAGAGTAATGCAGTTTGGTTGCTAACTCTTTGTGAGGGCGGCTGCCACCTTAAAGGAGATAGACAGGACTCAAATCTTTCTTGCACTCCCAAGGCCTACTGCCTCCTTACTTGAATATTACCTCAAAATGATAAATCAAGGAAGGCCTTTCATGATTGAACATGCCCCCCAGCTTCTTCCAGCCTCTGGTTTTCTACGGTTAGGAAGTCAGTCGCAGCCCTGAAACTCCATCAACATTGAACTTAGCGGTCACGTAGAGACTTAGCTTTCCTTGATTACACATCTGACATTAGGGGAGCAACAACAGAGATGCAATGAACTTGATTAACACATTTCCAGACGTCAGAGCATTGTGAGCTGCAAGTAATGGTTTGCAGTACACTCACAACTGATGGCCAGTGCTTAATCTTGTACAAGTGTTTCTATGTTTCTATCACGATGTTGATAATATGGGAAAACTGAATCTGAGAGTTCCTGATCAGACTCTGATGGGGTCCATGTTCCAGATTATTAAATGCAATTGCAGCAAGTTGGAACCCAGGAGACTTCCAAACAATGAGAATGGACAAATATTTGCAAGTGTCCAAACTGTATACAATGGGCCCGATTTTACTATTTTGATTCTAAGTGCCGAATCTGGGCGTAGTACAGATCTGACCTTGAAATCCGCTTTCCAGCGCACCCATACGCTTCCAGCCGGCTCCAGTCCGATCCGTGCTGTGGGCGGGGCTTAGCGCTGCCGGAACGATCGGAGCTCTGAACTGCGCATGTGCAGTTTGAAAAACATTTGGAAAAGCGCGCCCGGGCGCTGGGCTGGAGCGTGCGTCTGTGGCGGTTTGTGCCTTCTTTACAGCTAAATGTTTCTGAAAGATTGCTTCCTGCTGTGTATCCCGTGTCCAGCGTACCCAGGAGGAACAATTCGAATAGAACATCAGAAGTTCGCTTTGGAAGGCAGGTCTATGCCAGGCTGTATCCTGTTTTGCTGGTTCGACCTGATGGTTCGACCTCCACTATCAAGATCCAATACAAGGAGCCTAAAAAAATTATTATGATGCCAGTCGATGTTTCCCTTCTGCCAGAAGCTGAAAGGAAAGCAAGAATGCGCAAACGTGTTCCCAAAAGAGCTAGAATTAAAGAGGAGCAATTTGAAGATGAATTTAAAGTTGACAATTATAGCAAATTCTGGAAGAAAAACTAGTCTTCAAAATTTTGGATTTTAGAAACAGTCATCACTGGACTGCTTGACTGGTGTCGACATCAGTGGAACTTTGACAAATGCACATATTATTGTGATGTCATTAATAAGTTGTGTTTTTTATTTATGATCTAATCCATTTATTTTATTAAAATGTGTTTCTACAGGAAGGATACAGGGAATGAAAAAACAGATTCCTGTTTTTATTTCTACTATTACATGGCTTAAATGCAAGGAGAAAATGTTTTGAATGTTAATTAGACAATACCCATTCACATTAATTCTGTGCCTCCTGTTCCTGACTACATTTGTGTGGATTTGACTTGCATATATTCAGTTGTTTGTGTGATGTATCATTAAAACCAGTTGCAGGAAAAAAAAAGCAGAAAGCGGAGAGAGTGGCTCTCTGACACAGATCATCCTCTGGGGGGGGGGGAGGGGGGGAGGGGGAGGAGGGGGAGGGAGGGGGGGGGGAGGGGGGGGGGAGGAGGGGGAGGGAGGGGAGGGGGAGGGAGGGGGGGGGGAGGAGGGGGAGGGAGGGGGGGGGAGGGGGAGGGAGGGGGGGAGGAGGGGGAGGGAGGGGGGGGGAGGGGGAGGAGGGGGAGGGAGGGGGGGGAGGGAGGGGGAGGGAGGGGGGGTGGGGGGAGGAGGGGGGGTGGGGGGTGGGGGGAGGAGGGGGGGCGGCTCAGATGTATCTCTGGTTGGGGGGGAGGAGGACAGGGGGGCGGGTCGGAGCACCCTCTGGGGGGGGGAGGAGGGAGGCGGGTTGGATGGATCTCTTGGGAGGGCAGGAGGGAGGCAGGTCGGATGGATCTCTGGGGGGCAGGGGGTTCTGCTGCCACTCTGTGGGCGATCGGTGGGGAGGGAGGGGGCAAGGGTGTCTGCTGCCACTCTGTGGGCAATCCCTCCTCCCCACCGGAGGAACAAATCCCTTCTCCCGGAGTGGCCGCATGTCCACTCTGGGGGGAAGGATTCATTCCTTCGGTGGGGAGGAGGGATCACCCGCAGAGTGGCAGCGAACACCCCTGCTCCCCCCCCCAGGGATCCATCCGACCTGCCTCCCTCCTCCCCCCCCCCCAGAGGATGATCCGACCCGCCCCCTCCTCCTCCCCCCAACCAGAGATACATCTGAGCCACCCTCCTCCTCTCCCCCCCCCCAGAGGATGATCTGGGTCAGAGAGCCGTTGCAGGCTCTGAACCCACTTCGGAGGTTCCCCTGCAAAATAAAAATCGGCTTCGGATTTTTATTTTGCAGGTCGCTAAAAGCGCGGATCCGGAACGGAACAGAAGGTAAAATGGGATTTGATGGTAGAGTTGGGCGGGCAGTTCATTAAATCGATTTAAATGCATGCTAATGTATTTAAATCGTCGGGCCACCCGATTCGGGTGCGGAACGGATCCGCGCCCGAATCGGGTGTCGGTAAAGTCGCAATTTGCTCGGACGCGGGTGCAGATTGCGATAAAGGCCTCACGCCCGATTTTACCGCGAATTCGCGCCCGAAAATGGGCGCAAATTGTTGGTAAAATTGGGCCCAATGAGTGTAAACCTGTGCCAGTGTGCCTTCAAAACATTGTTATCATTCCTTGCCTCTTGATACATCTCATAGAGCGTCTGCAGCTGAGGTGGAGGCAATCTGCTGACTGCTATGCGCTGTTGACTATGATGACTTTCTCCAGTGGCCCGAAGTTCTCCTGCTCAAATGCTGGTGCACCCTTCTCAGCCTGACCTGCTGGAGGTGTGTGGTCAATGGCAGAAAAGAGGTGGAGCAGCAAGGCACTCATGAATGTCTTGAGATGAAGTGGCCAGGGTGCCTGGTTGGTGCTGCTCCTCTCTGTGATTGCCCAGTGGCAGCTCCCTGACTTCTTCAGGTGATGGAGCATCTGGAGGGAGGTAGAGATACTCTGCCACCCTTTGCTTAGACATTGCAGCACTGCACCAAGGTCTAGAGTGATGGTGTGCAGGCCTGAGTACGTATGCAGCATCCACTTTGCATTCTCCAGGACCTGGGTCTCTTTTAGCTGAAAATCCACATACATTAAGAAAATGCCTGCTAGTTTCTTTCATTGTACTAACAAAATATTGCTAGATCTCTTTTTAGCTGAAAACAACCAGCTTTTAGTAGGACAGACCTAATAAAAATACCACACCCTGGATGCATTGTTTAGCGCATAAACACACTTAGTTAACTTTCATAATTTCTCTGGACCTCCATCTTCATTTGAAGAATTACTTGCCGCTCAGTATCTGGTTTCAGTTATTTTCTTCAAATAGTCTTCAATTACCGTCTTCTCTCCAAAAAATTAAGTCCAATGCACACCTTTTGTCTGGAAGTAAATCTTAGTCTCCAATCTTCAATTTCCAGCAATTATCCTCTGCTACCAAATGCCTCTGGAATTCCCAAGCCTGGTTGTGAAGAAGACACTGAGACTAGGATGCTTTGGTGCAACCTGTTTCTTGTCTGTTACATCTTACTTCTCCACTTGAACCCTGCCCACACAATGTTGGCGGACTCTTTTTTTAAATACACATCTGAGTATAATCAACTAATTAATATCCAAAATTTATTCACCTGATTACCTTAAACTACTGAATAGTTAACATCCATCAACAGAACCTATTAGGTACTTACACTTAACATCAATGATCAGACCTGACATGATGTACCTATGGGAATTGTAGTTATAAAGATCTCATACTGCACACAATTTCAGTCTCTGCTTTATTAATTTTAAAATAGTTCCAAGAGTTTCTGACCCTGAACAATGAGAATGAGGGATAGAGAACTGGTCCACAGACAATTCTCTTTCAGTTGGCTGGTTATACGATTGGGTCTGAAGAACAATGAGAAACAATAGCCTGTCGTTTCGGTTCATACACTTATATTTTATTTCTTGGCCAATGTCACACCTGATCGTTTCTGCTTCTACTAACAAGTGTCTGCAGTAGGACATTGGTGATGAAAATTTATTTCACATAACTCTCAATCAAAGCAAAGCAGAACAGGAGCTGCAACCCTACTGGCCTTTTAGAATCAGGATTGAATGTGAATTTTAGGAGTTTCATACAAAGAAAGGTAACATGTTGAGAGTGAATGAGTAAAACAAGAATTCAAACTCATCAAATTATTTTGGGAACTGTAACAATTAAAAACATCAACAGACTCATTTAGTTCCAGGCACTGTAATACTGGAACAGAATGGGGGAGAAACACTGGAGATGCTGATGCTCCCTGTAAATCAGTGTCAAGATAGAAAAGCAGTTCCCAATATGAATTCCAAACTCTATCCCTGACCGAATTATTCTATTGGCTGATTGCAGACAGTTTAGGTACATATTAACAGAATCAAGGGTTACAGACCTCAAATGTGTCTGATTGTCCTTCTAGATTTTAGCAGGGACATTTCCCCATGCAGAGAGCTGGGATGGTGCTGGTTCAATATCTAGTTAATGCCACAAGCGGCTGTCCCCCGAAGTATCCTCCTTTGTCATAAAATGGGACAACTGAGTGGGCTAATGGCCTGGTCCCATGATGTTTCTAATGTTTCAATCTAGTACCATTTACCAGGCCCAATCACTGCCAACAACAAAATGGTAAATTTATGACCCCAACCCCATACCACATGATTTAGCAGAGGTATCCTCACCTTGAAATTGATTTTCACCCTCATTGATTCAATCACCGTTTTCTTTTACACAGAACCATCCCTCTTTTTATCAGAAATCTATTTCATTGGTCTTTCCACTGGTTGTGGATCTGATAAACGGAGCAGAAGGAGATCATCTACTGCATATCTGGTAGTTTAGATCTCTATGTCTTGACTGAATTGTAGTTCAGCATGAGCAACAAGTTAATCATTTAGTAAGTAAAGCAAAAATGATGTGTTTAGTCCAATTACATAGAATGTAAGGCACAGAAATTGCCCTTTAAGCCCAACCAGTATTTATGATCTATTCAAGCCTCCTCCCACCTTTCCTCATATAAAGTCAATCATCATAGCCATCTATTGCCCTTCTCCCCCGTACACTTATCTAGCTTCCCCTTAAATGTGTGCCTAAATGTGTGCGGTGTGCCTCAGGGATCAGTGCTGGGTCCACTATTATTTGTCATTTATATTAATGATTTGGATGAGAATATAGGAAGCATGGTTAGTAACTTTGCAGATTACACTAAGATTGGTGGCATAGTGGACAGTGAAGAAAGTTATTTCCAGTTGCAACGGGATCTTGATCAATTGGGCCAGTGGGCTGACGAATGGCAGATGGAGTTTAATTTAGACAAATGCGAGGTGATGCATTTTGGTAGATTGAACCAGGGCAGGACTTACTCAGTTAATGGTAGGGCATTAGGGAGAGTTACAGAACAAAGTGCAGTCACAGGTGGACAGAGTGGTGAAGAAGGCATTCAGCATGCTTGGTTTCATCGGTCAGAACATTGAATACAGGAGTTGGGACGTCTTGTTGAAGTTGTACAAGACATTGGTAAGGCCACACTTGGAATACTGGTCACCCTATTATAGAAAGGATATTATTAAACTAGAAAGAGTGCAGAAAAGATTTACTAGGATGCTACCAGGACTTGATGGATTGAGTTATAAGGAGAGGCTGGATAGACTGGGACTTTTTTCTCTGGAGTGTAGGAGGCTTCGGGGTGATCTTATAGAGGTCTATAAAATAATGAGGGGCACAGATCAGCTAGATAGTCAATATCTTTTCCCAAAGGTAGGGGAGTCTAAAACTAGAGGGCATAGGTTTAAGGTGAGAGGAGAGAGATACAAAAGTGTCCAGAGGGGCAATTTTTTCACACAGAGGGTGGTGAGTGTCTGGAACAAGCTGCCAGAGGTAGAGTCATAGAGGTTTACAGCATGGAAACAGGCCCTTCGGCCCAACTTGTCCATGCCACCCTTTTTTTTTTAAAACCCCTAAGCTAATCCCAATTGCCCGCATTTGGCCCATATCCCTCTATACCCATTGTACCCATGTAACTATCTAAATGCTTTTTAAAAGACAAAATTGTACCCACCTCTACTACTATCTCTGGCAGCTTGTTCCAGCCCATCAATCTTTTTCTGATATGTAAACCCATGCATTTCAGATATCATCCTTGTAAATTTTCACGTCTTCTATATGCTTTTTATAATATGGCGAACAAAACTGCATGTAGTACTCTTTAAGTGTGGCTAACCAAAGTTTGATACAGGTTTAGCATAACTTCTCTAATTTTAATTGTATTAATCTAGTCATAAAGCCTAGTGGTTTTTATAATGGCCTTGTTAACCTGTGGCTTAAAGAGGTTTCATTGTTTCTCTACCTCACTTAGACTTGCATCTTCCAAGTAATAAGTTACCTTCCTATTCTCCCTATCAAAATGTACCACCTTACATTTAGAACAAAGAACAGTACAGTACAGGAACAGGACCTTTGACCCGCCAAGTCTGTGCCAACACAAATGCCTCTCTAATTTTTTCTTCCTCCACATGGTCCATATCCCTCTATTCCCTGTCTATTCATATATCTATCCAGATGCCTCTTGAACGTTGCTATAGAATCTGCTTCCACCACCTCCTCCAGCACATTCCAGGCATTCACCAGTCTCTGTGTGAAAAACTTGCCCCTTACATCTCTTTTAAACTTTTCCCCTCTCACTTTCAACCTATGCCCCTGAGTAACTGACCCTTCAACCCTGGGAAAAAGATGGCTATCCACTCTATCCCAGCCTGTCATTATCTTGTAAACCTCTATCAGGTCCCCCCTCATTCTCCAACGCTCCAGTGAAAACAATCCAAGTTTGTTCAACCTTTTTTCATAGTCCATATCCTTCAAACCAGGCAACATCCTGGTAAATCTCTTCTGCACCCTTTCCAATGCATTAACATCCTTCCATAGTGTGGCGACCAGAATTGTATACACTACTCAAATGCGGCCTAACCAAAGTCTTACACAGCTGCAACATGATTTTCCAATTCCTATGCTCAATGCCCCGACCGATAAAGGCCAGCATGTCATATGCCTTCTTGGCCATCTTGTCCAC
Source organism: Mustelus asterias (assembly GCF_964213995.1). Lineage (NCBI taxonomy): Eukaryota > Metazoa > Chordata > Chondrichthyes > Carcharhiniformes > Triakidae > Mustelus > Mustelus asterias. The sequence goes on from NC_135815.1 coordinate 59,752,376, forward strand.
CTGAGTTGCCACCTTCAGGGAAATGTGGATTTGCATGCCTAGATCCCTTTGTATGCTTATATTTCTGGGGCTCTACTATTTACTGTATACTTTCCTTTAGCAGTGGACCTTCCAAATTGCATCACCTCTCATTTGTCCGGGTTAAATTCCACCTGCTATCTTTCAGCCCAGATCTCCAACCAACTTGTATTCTGCTGTATCCTCTGACAATCCTCCTCACTATCCACTACTCCCCCAATTTTTGTTTCATCTGCAAATTTACTAATCAAACCTACATTTTCCTCCAAATCATTTATATATATTACAAATAACAGGCTCCAGCACCGATCCTTGTGGAACACCACTTATCACAGAGCTCCAGTTAGAAAAGTACCCTTCCACTGTTACTCCCTGCTTTCTATGCCCAAGTCAATTTGATATTCATCTTACCAGCTCACCTCAGATCCCATATGACTTCACCTTCTGTATCAGCTTGCCATGAGGAACCTTATCAAAGGCTTTACTAAAGTCCATGTATACAATATTCACTGCCCTGCCCTGCCCTGGTCAATCTTTCTTGTCACTTCCTCAAAGAACTCAATCAAGTTTGTGAGACATGACCTCCTCTTCATAAAACTATGCTGCCTATCACTAATAAACCTATTCTCTTCCAAATGTGAGCACATTTTTCTGAATTGAATTTCATTTGCCAATTATTTGTCCATTCTGCAAGTTTATTTTTTAAAATTCATTCGTGGGACATGGGTGTCGCTGGCAGGCCAGCATTTATTGCCCATCCCTAGTTGCCCTTGAGAAGTGAGCTGAGTGGCTTGCTTGGTCATTCCAGAGGGCAGCTGAGAGTCAACAACATTGCTGTGGCTCTGGAGCCATGTAGGCCAGACAAGGTAAGGAACGCAGATTTTCTTCCCTAAAGGACATTAGCGAACCAGATGGGTTTTTCCGACAATCGTCAGTGGTTTTATGGTCATCAGTAGATTCTTAGTTCCAGGTATACCATGGCAGGATTTGAACCTGGGTCCCCAGAATATTTCTGGATTAATGGTCTAGCGATAATACCATGAGGCCATTGCCTCCTGCTGATATTAATATCCTCACTTTTGATGCAGAAAACATACAAGTGGTACAGTGGGTCCATGGAATTTTTATAACATGAGCAGGATGCCTCAGAAACAACAAGTTGAAAACCCCTGTTGGTGATTAAGCACCCAGCCTGGCTTATTAATGGAAACCAGGGGGCAGATTTTTGGGTTGGAAGTGTTCCCAGTTGAAATAAAATAATCCTAGCTGGACTAGCACTTAATTGTTGTTTTGTGGTAAGGAATATGACTTGAGCTGGTTAAACACCAGCAGTACTTCTGCACACATTTAATGAACCCTAAGCTTTTGTTCCACTAACCAAGAACTAGACTGTCCACTTTTGGTTAGTGGGTATGTCTCTGAAGGTAGCAAGCACATACTGCATATTAAACAAAACGTGCAGGCATAGAATTGTTAGTAAGATTATTTGGTAATTAGTGTTCATACAATACATAAATTCAAATGAGCAAGGAAAACAGCTTTGGGTTTAAAGTGCAATAGTGCTCATGTTATTAATTGGCCAAAGAATGTAATTACATTTCTCAGTTTTCTTTAACTTTTGTTTAGGCGTTACTGAAATCTGGATTCTGAACCTCAGCATGCTAACTGGATCCATCATGTATGCTTTACTGTTAGCTCAGGTCACAGCAATGGTTGCCAATTCTGACTCAAGCAGACGTGTTTATAGAGAAAAGGTACTATTTTTGTTTCAAAATCATATTAAAAGTGCTTTTAAACCAATTGAGTTAATTGAAACTTGTGTTCAATTGAAATTTCAATTCAAGATAAGGATACTTAATGGATATGTGGAAAGGTGTCCTACTCTGAGTAGAAAAATCACATTTCATCATTATAGACATTTTCATAGCATCCCTACAGTGCAGAAGGAGACTATTTGGCCCATCGAGCCCGCACCAACAACAATCCCACCCAGGCTCTATCCCTGTAACCCCAAGTATTTACCCTGCTAATCCTACTGACACTAAGGGGCAATTTAGCATGGCCAATCAACCTAACCTGCATATCTTTGGAGTGTGGGAGCAAACCGGTGCCACGAGACTTCATGGGGTGATATTGAGGACTCCCATGGCAACTCCCTCCATAAGACCATAAGACATAGGAACAGAATTAGGCCACTCGGTCCATTGAGTCTGCTCTGCTATTCAATCATGGCTGATATTTTTTTCATCCCCATTCTTATGCCTTTTCCTCATAACCCCTGATCCTCTTATTAATCAAGAACCTATCTATTTCTGTCTTAAAGACACTCAATGACCTGGGCTCCACAGCCTTCTGCGGCAAAGAGTTCCACAGATTCACCACTCACTGGCTTAAGAAATTCTCCCTCATCTCTGTTTTAAAGGATCGTCCCTTTAGCCTGAGGTTGTGCCTTCTGGTTCTAGTTTTTCCTACCAGTGGAAACACCCTCTCCACATCCACTCTATCCAGACCTCGCAGTATCCTGTAAGTTTCAATAAATCCTCCCTCATCTTCTAAACTCCAATGAGTACTGACCCAGAGTCATCAACCGTTCCTCATACGACAAGCTCTTCATTCCAGGGATCATTCTTGTGAACCTTCTCTGGACCCTTTCCAAGGCCAGCACATCCTTCCTTAGATACGAGACCCAAAACTGCTCACAATACTCCAAATGGGGTCTGACAGAATACTACTGTGCTGCCATCTCTGTTGGATCAGTCCTGTTGGTGAGACAGGACATGGTGATGGTGGTGTTTGGGACGTTATCAGTGAGGCATTATTCCATGAGTATTACTTTGTCAGGCTGTTGCTTGACTAAGCTGTGAGACAAGCCCCCAAATGTCAGGAAGAAGGATTTTGCAGGGTTGACAGGGCTGGGTTTTATGGTGTTGTTCCCAGTGTCTAAATTGAGGCTGGGTGGTCCGTCCAGCTTCATTCTTTTTTGTTTTCTTTGCTTACTAGGTTATTTTAGAGGGCATTTAAGAATCTAGCACTTAGCTCTGGCAGTCACATGTAGTCATGATGTGGAGATGCCGGCGTTGGACTGGGGTAAACACAGTAAGAGTTTTAACAACACCAGGTTAAAGTCCAACAGGTTTATTTGGTAGCAAATGCCATTAGCTTTCGGAGTGCTGTTCCTTCGTCAGATGGAGTGGAATTCTGCTCTCAAACAGGGCACAGAGACACAAAATCAGTTACAGAATACTGATTAGGATGCGAATCTCTACAGCCAACCAGGTCTTAAAGATACAGACAATGTGAATGGAGGGAGCATTAAGCACAGGTTAAAGAGATGTATATTATCTCCAGACAGGACAGCCAGTGAGATTCTGCAAGCCCAGGAGGCAGGCTGTGGGGGTTACTGATAGTGTGACATAAACCCAACATTCCGGTTTAGGCCGTCCTCATGTGTGCGGAACTTGGCTATCAGTTTCTGCTCAGCGACTCTGCGCTGTCATGTGTCGTGAAGGCCGCCTTGGATAATGCTTACCCGAAGATCAGAGGCTGAATGCCCGTGACCGCTGAAGTGCTCCCCAATGGGAAGAGAACAGTCTTGCCTGGTGATTGTCGAGCGGTGTTCATTCATCTGTTGTTGTATCGTCTGCATGGTTTCCCCAATGTACCATGCCTCGGGACATCCTTTCCTGCAGCATATCAGGTAGACAACATTGGCCAAGTTGCAAGAGTAGGTACCGTGTACCTGGTGGATGGTGTTCTCACGTGAGATGATGGCATCCGTGTTGATGATCCGGCACGTCTTGCAGAGGTTGCTGTGGCAGGGTTGTGTGGTGTTGTGGTCACTGTTCTCCTGAAGGCTGGGTAGTTTGCTGCGGACAATGGTCTGTTTGAGGTTGTGTGGTTGTTTGAAGGCAAGAAGTGGGGGTGTGGGGATGGCCTTGCCGAGATGTTCGTCTCATGTCGGCCTGAGCATGTAGGTCAGAGCAGTTGAGGATAGCATGTTTCCTTTCCCAAGGACATTAGTGAACTATATGGGTTTTTATAACAATCGTAATTCCAGACATTTTATTGAATGCCATGGTGGGAGTCAAACCCAGGTCCCCAGAGCATTACCCAAGTGTTTATTGAGCTTTCACTGAAACACATCTTTGTATTAGCTGTCCTTGCAAATTGAAGTCCCAACTCAACTTCTCCTTCTACTCTAAAGTCCTTGAATGTGTTATTGCCTTTCAAATCCATTTCTTACAAGTTCCATGTTTGAATCTTTCCAATCAGGTTTCAGCACCACCATCACACCAAAATTACTCTTATCAAACAAATCACAAATAACATCCTATGTTACTGTGTCAAAAGTATCCCTCCTTTTCCTTCTTTGCCTGCCTACAGCCTTTGACGTGGGAGGCCCTCATCGCAGTAAGGTTCACCAAATAGCAGGGGTGAGGACCAGCAGCTCCAACACTCGCTCACACATGACTCCCCGGGAGCGATAACCTTCACCAATGCTTCTCCCACCCCCAACCCTCCGAGTCCGCGCCTAGTTCACACCCGCCCCCCCCCCCCCCCCCGCCCCCGCCATGGGTCCAATTGATATCACATCAGGGATGGCCCTGGGTTGGCCGTGTTACCTTGTTAAACCACTTAAACTGCACAAGGTCAGGTTAAGCCCAGAGTGACAGCAGTTCCTGTAGTGCCGCCCCCCCCCCCCCCCCCCCCCCCCCCCCCCGACACGACATTGCTATGTTTGCCAGTGTCAGGATCCACAGAGGAAAAGCAAGTCTCCTAAACCAACATAGCCGAAAAGAACACGTAGGCCAAGGGTCAGGAAAATGCACAACCTGGAAGCTCCCCCTACCTCTGACAAGGAACAGCTATTGTGTGTAGCGATGACAAAATCAAAACACATCAAATTGTCAGTGAGACTGAATGGACTTCCAATTTTAATGGAGGTCGACACAGGCGTAGCCGTATCAGTTATAGGGGAGACAGTGTTTAACAAGATACACACTAGACTCCAACCCTTAGCCCTGACCAAAACTTCGGCAAGGCTGAGGACCTAAACGGGGGAACCACTGAACGTGACAGGTACAATCCATGTGCCAGTTGCTTGCGGGAAACAATTAGTTAGGCTCCCATTAATGGTAGTGGAAGGTTCCGGACTGAGCCTATTAGGGCAAAATTGGCTAAAAGAGATCCAGCTAGATTGGACAAATATCTTCCAGCTGGAAAATGGTCGCCTGAGTGAGGCCCTGAGCAAATATCCGGAGGTTTTTCGGGAAGGCCTCGGGACAATCAAAGAAATCAAGGCAAAATTGCACATCGACCCGGAGGCTGTCCCAAAGTTTTGCAAAGCCCGATCGGTACCATTTGCGTTAAGGAAAAAGGTCAATGCGGAAATCAAAAGATTACAGCAGAAGGAATAATAAAACCGGTCCAGTTTGCGGAATGGGCGGCACCCGTGGTTCCTATCTTAAAGCCGGTTTCAAACAGACGATAAATTGTTACTCTCAGCTAGACAAATACCCAATTCCCAGGATTGAGGACCTGTACGCAAAGTTGGCAGGAGGACTCCTATTCACAAAACTGGACATGAGCCACGCATACCTACAACTAAGGCTGGATGAGGATTCGCAAAAATTCGCCACAATAAATACGCTGAAAGGCCTCTTCCAGTATAAAAAGAGTTTCGTCAGCTTGTGCCATATTTCAAAGGACCATGGAGAGCATCCTACCGGGGTTACCACAGGTTGCCATTTACGGGTAAAACAAGGGCGGAACATCTGCAGAACCTGGAGGAAGTTTTCAGGAGATTTGCAGCAGCGTGAGTGCGTCTGAAAAGGGAGAAAAGCGTCTTTTTAGCACCACAAGTAACCTACCTCGGGTACAAAGTGGATAAGTCGGGCTTACATCCTCTGGAAGATCGGGTGCGAGCAATAAGAGATGCCCCGGCTCCCACAACCATCCAGGAGATACGTTCGTTTTTACGACTGGTAACATACTACGGGAAATTCACACAGAATAGGGCCTCCATTCTGGGTCCCCACCACCAGTTACTAAAAAAGGGACAAACTTGGGAATGGTCAGCCCACCAGGACAGGGCCTTCAAGAAAATTAAGCAGCAACTTAAGCAGGTTGAGGCTGTGGTTAAGAAGGCATATGGTGTACTGGCCTTCATCAATCGAGGAATTGAGTTTAGGAGTCGTGAGATAATGTTGCAGCTATATAAGACCCTGGTCAGACCACACTTGGAGTACTGTGCTCAGTTCTGGTCGCCTCATTACAGGAAGGATGTGGGAGCCATAGAAAGGGTGCAGAGGAGATTTGCAAGGATGTTGCCTGGGTTGGGGAGCATGCCTTATGAGGATAGGTTGAGTGAGCTTGGCCTTTTCTCCTTGGAGAGACGAAGGATGAGGAGTGACCTGATAGAGGTGTATAAGATGTTGAGAGGTATTGATCGAGTGGATAGTCAGAGGCTTTTTCCCAGGGCTGAAAGAGGACACAGGTTTAAGGTGCTGGGGAGTAGGTACAGAGGAGATGTCAGGGGTAAGTTTTTCACTCAGAGGGTGGTGGGTGCGTGGAATGGGCTGCCAGCAACGGTGGTGGAGGCGGATTCGATAGGGTCGTTTAAGAGACTTTTAGATAAGTACATGGAACTTAGTAAGATAGAGGGTTATAGGTAAGCCTAGTAATCACTAAGGTAGGGACATGTTCGGCACAACTTTGTGGGCTGAAGAGCCTGTATTGCGCTGTAGTTTTTCTATGTTTCTATGTTTCTAACTCTCATCCGAAAATGTATTGGTACAAAGAACAACAAAGCAAATTACAGCACAGGAACAAGCCCTTTGGCCCTCCAAGCCTGCACTGACCATACATTATGACCCCAAGAAGGAATTGGTACTCACCTGTGATGCGTCCCCATATGGAGTGGGTGCAGTCCTGGCACACAGGTGGCAGAATGGACAAGAGCGGCCAATAGTGTATGCCTCCAGGACCCTGGCAATGGCAGAGCGAAGACATGCCCAGATTGAAAAGGAAGGACCGGCGGTAATCGTCGCAGTCAAACCATTTCACCAGTATTGATATGGGTGAAACTTTATGATCGTAACAGATCATAAACCCTTGCTGGGCCTACTGAAGGAAGACAAAGCAGTGCCGCCGATAGCGTCAGCCCGGATCCAGCACTGGGCATTACTGCTGGCGGCATAGCAGTATCAATTGGAGCATCGACCAGGGACTAGAGTGGCAAAAGCCAATGCCTTAAACCAGCTACTGTTACCGGACACCCCACCATGGGTACCCAGAATGGAGGAGACCGTGATGACATTAAACTTTATGGATACCCTCCTGGTGGATGCACACAATATATGCCAGTGGACACAGAAAGACCCTGTATTGGCGAAGGTAAAGCACCTGGTGTTAACAGGGCAGCTGGAAAGACCGGTCCATCCACAGTTCCACCCATACTGGAGCAGGAGGGAGCAGATCATGGTGGAAGACGGGATACTGCTGTGGGGAGCACGGGTTATCGTCCCAAGGCAGGGCCGTCGGGACATACTGGCCGAACTACGCCATGGGCACCCTGGAGTATCAAAAATGAAGATGCTGGCCAGGAGCTACGTCTGGTGGCGTGGTCTGGACGCAGACATAGTGAAACTGGTAGGACAGTGCCAGAAGTGCCATCAGGGGCAGAAGGCACCACCGGCAGCCCCACTGCACCTGTGGGAATGGCCAGGCAAAACCATGGTCGCGACTCCATGTCGATTTTGCAGGCTCGTTTATGGGGTCCATGTTTCTGGTGATAATAGATGCCCATTCCAAGTGGTAGACGTCTATAAACTAAACTCGGCAAACACAATGGCAACCGTTGAGAAACTGCGCACCTCGTTTGCTACGCACGGGATCCCAGAGGTATTAGTTTCCGATAATGGTTCAATGTTCACCAGCCTATAGGTTACAAAATTTATGAAATCAAATGGGATCCGGCACATCAAGATGGCACCTCATCACCCGGCATCAAATGGGCTAGTGGAGAGAGCAGTCCAGATGTTAAAAGCTGGGTTGAAAAAACAGCCAGCGGCCTCATTAAAGATGAAACTCTCAAGGTGGTTATTTGACTATAGGACCACTCCACACGCCACCACGGGAACTGTGCCCGCAGAGTTACTGATGGGCAGACGGCCCTGCACCAGACTGAGCCTGTTGTTGCCAAACCTGGGAGGAAAGGTGGAAAGACACCAGGAAGCCCAATGCAGAGGCCATAACAACACTCGCCGAGAGAGAGACTTTGAAGCGGGAGAGAGAGTTTGGGTCAGAAATTATGCAAATGGACCCACCTGGGTAACCAGAACAGTCAAGCCCAGGACTGGACCGGTATCCTACCAAGTATGCGTAGGTGAGGCAGTGGTAAGGAAACACCTGGACCAAAGAACAAAGAACAAAGAACACTACAGCACAGGAAACAGGCCTTCGGCCCTCCAAGCCTGTGCCGCTCCTTGGTCCAACTAGACCAATCGTTTGTATCCCTCCATTCCCAGGCTGCTCATGTGACTATCCAGGTAAGTCTTAAACGATGTCAGCGTGCCTGCCTCCACCACCCTACTTGGCAGCGCATTCCAGGCCCCCACCACCCTCTGTGTAAAAAACGTCCCTCTGATGTCTGAGTTATACTTCGCCCCTCTCAGCTTGAGCCCGTGACCCCTCGTGATCGTCACCTCCGACCTGGGAAAAAGCTTCCCACTGTTCACCCTATCTATACCCTTCATAATCTTGTATACCTCTTAGATCTCCCCTCATTCTCCGTCTTTCCAAGGAGAACAACCCCAGTCTACCCAATCTCTCCTCATAGCTAAGACCCTCCATACCAGGCAACATCCTGGTAAACCTTCTCTGCACTCTCTCCAATGCCTCCACGTCCTTCTGGTAGTGCGGCGACCAGAACTGGACGCAGTACTCCAAATGCGGCCTAACCAGCGTTCTATACAGCTGCATCATCAGACTCCAGCTTTTATACTCTATACCCCATCCTATAAAGGCAAGCATACCATATGCCTTCTTCACCACCTTCTCCACCTGTGTTGCCACCTTCAAGGATTTGTGGACTTGCACACCTAGGTCCCTCTGTGTTTCTATACTCCTGATGACTCTGCCATTTATTGCATAACTCCTCCCTACATTATTTCTTCCAAAATGCATCACTTCGCATTTATCCGGATTAAATTCCATCTGCCACCTCTCCGCCCAATTTTCCAGCCTATCTATATCCTGCTGTATTGCCCGACAATGCTCTTCGCTATCCGCAATTCCAGCCATCTTTGTGTCATCCGCAAACTTGCTGATTACTCCAGTTACACCTTCTTCCAAATCATTTGTATATATCACAAATAGCAGAGGTCCCAGTACAGAGCCCTGCGGAACACCACTGGTCACAGACCTCCAGCCGGAAAAAGACCCTTCGACCACTACCCTCTGTCTCCTATGGCCAAGCCAGTTCTCCACCCATCGAGCCACTTCTCCTTGTATCCCATGAGCCTTAACCTTCTTAACCAACCTGCCATGTGGGACTTTGTCAAATGCCTTACTGAAATCCATATAGACGACATCCACGGCCCTTCCTTCATCAACCGTTTTTGTCACTTCCTCAAAAAACTCCACCAAATTTGTAAGGCACGACCTCCCTCTTACAAAACCATGCTGTCTGTCACTAATGAGATTGTTCCGTTCTAAATGCACATACATCCTGTCTCTAAGAATCCTCTCCAACAACTTCCCTACCACGGACGTCAAGCTCACCGGCCTATAATTTCCTGGGTTATCCCTGCTACCCTTCTTAAACAACGGGACCACATTCGCTATCCTCCAATCCTCAGGGACTTCACCCGTGTCCAAAGAAGCGACAAAGATTTCCGTCAGAGGCCCAGCAATTTCCTCTCTCGTCTCCCTGAGCAGTCGAGGATAGATGCCATCAGGCCCTGGGGCTTTGTCAGTTTTAATGTTCCCTAAAAAACCTAACACTTCCTCTCTCGTAATGGAGATTTTCTCTAACGGGTCAACACCTCCCTCCGAGACACTCCCGGTTAACACGCCCCTCTCCTTCGTGAATACCGATGCAAAGTATTCATTTAGGATCTCCCCTATTCCCTTGGGTTCTAAGCATAATTCCCCTCCTTTGTCCCTGAGAGGTCCGATTTTCTCCCTGACAACTCTTTTGTTCCTAACGTATGAATAGAATGCCTTAGGATTCTCCTTAATCCTGCCTGCCAAGAACATCTCGTGCCCTCTTTTTGCCCTTCTAACTCCCCGTTTGAGATCTTTCCTACTCTCTCTGTATTCCTCCAGAGCTCCATCTGTTTTCAGTTGCCTGGACTTAACGTACGCCTCCCTTTTCATTTTAATCAGATCCTCAATTTCCCTGGTTATCCACGGCTCTCGAATCCTACCTTTCCTATCTTTCCTTTTTACAGGCACATGCCTATCCTGCAGCCTTATCAATAGTTCCTTAAAAGACTCCCACATGCCAGACGCGGACTTACCCTCGAACATCCTCTCCCAATCAACATCCACCAATTCCTGCCTAATCCGGCTATAGTCAGCCTTCCCCCAATTTAGCACCCTGCCCGTAGGACAGCACTCATCCTTGTCCATTACTATCCTAAAGTTAACAGATTTGTGGTCACTATTTGCCACATGTTCCCCTACCGAAACTTTGACGACCTGACCGGGCTCATTTCCCAGAACTAGGTCCAGTATAGCCCCCTCTCTAGTCGGGCTATCTACATACTGTTCCAAAGAACCTTCCAGTACGCATTTTACAAATTCCTCCCCGTCCGGTCCCCCAGCTCTAAGCACTTTCCAGTCTGTGCCAGGGAAATTAAAGTCCCCCACTACAACAACCCTATGTTTTCTGCACCTATCCAGAATCTCCTGACATATCCTTTCCTCCACTTCCCGTGGGCTGTTGGGTGGTCTGTAGTACACCCCCAGCATAGTGACTGCACCCTTCCTGTTTCTGAGTTCCACCCACAGCGACTCAGTACATGACCCCTCTAAGTTGTCTACCCTCTGCACCGCGGTAATATGCTCCTTAACTAATATCGCTACTCCCCCACCTTTTTTAGCCCCTCCTCTGTCTCGCCTAAAACACTGATACCCCGGAATATTCAGCTGCCAGTCCTGTCCTTCTTTTAACCAGGTTTCCGTCACCGCAACCACATCCAAATTCCGCACAAGCATTAAGGCCCTAAGTTCGTCTGTTTTGCCCGTTACACTCCTCGCATTGAAGCAGATGCACTCCAGACCTCCAGGCCCAGTCAGGTCCTCCTCCTCCAGAGTGCTCCTCTTCTTAGCTAGCCTTGCCCTGGCCCCCAGCTCGACCCCAGCCTCAGTATTTACTGACCTCCTGTTTTGTTCCCCACCCCCCTGCCACACTAGTTTAAATCCTGCCGAAACACTCGAGCAAAACTCCCAGCCAGGATATTTGCTCCCTTCCAGTTAAGGTGTAACCCATCCTTTCTGTACAGTTGCCATCCTGACTTGAAGATTTCCCAGTTATCTATGAATTTAAAACCCTCCCTCTTGCACCAGTCCTTTAGCCACGCGTTCAACTGTAGAATCTCCCTGTTCCGAGCCTCACTTGCACTAGGCACCGGGAGCAGTCCAGAGATTGCTACACTGGAGGTCTTACTTTTTAGCCTAGCACCCAACTCCCTGAATTTCTCTCGTATGACCCCCCTGCTCTTCCTACCTACATCATTTCCCCCAATGTGTACAATCACATCCGTTTGACTACCTTCCTTTTTAAATATGCTTCCTACCCTCTCGGAGACATCCAGTACCCCGGCACCAGGGAGGCAGACTACCATCCTGGATTCTCGTTCAGTCCCACAGAAGCGCCTGTCCGTGCCTCTAACTATTGCGTCCCCCACAACTATCGCTCTCCTAAACCCCTTCTTTCCCTTCTGGACCCCTGAGCCTGTCCCCGTGGAGGCGATCTGGTCCTCGTGGCTTACCCCTGGAGGGTCATCCCCCTCCACAGAATCCAAAACAATATACCTATTGTGGAGGGGGACAACCACAGGGGATCCCTCCACAGACTGCTCACTCCCTTCCCTTCTCCCATCTGTTGCCCATCCCTTTCTCTTATGGGAGACTGCCACTGGGGTGCTTTCTGGCACATCACCCTTCTGACTATTACCCCTCCTAACCGTGACCCACGTGTCTTCCTTCCGAGACCCTGGTGTCACTACCTGACTATAACTTTTATCTATGACTCTCTCATTTTCCCTAACTAAACTGAGTTCATCGAGCCTCAGCTCCAGCTCCCTTACACGATCCTTCAGGAGATGCAGTTCCACACATCTGGCACAGATATGGACTTCCGGGAGGCAAGTTGTCTCCAGGAACTCCCACATCCCACACCGAATGCAGTATACTGGCCTCCCACTCATACCAGCCATGTCCTTTTTAGTTTTGGGGATAAAACAAAAAGGGGGTGTAACCGAAGAAAAACAAACAAACAACCTTCCTCGCCGAAGCCCTGTGAGCCAAAGCCCTTTTAGCTCTCACTCTGTCCCCTGCTCACTCCACTGCCCGCTAACGATGCTGCCCGCTCAAAGGTGCGGCCTACTTTTAAACCCTCCAAAATCTTCCCAGGCTGCTGCTGGGCCTATTTCCTGTTTAGAAAAAAAAACCTCCGATTTTTTTCACTAATTTAAACTGAAAAATAATTAAATAAATTAATTACTCTACTGCAGCCCGAGCAGCACTCCCACAGTGAGACACCAACTGTCACACTCTACTGCAGCCCGAGCAGCACTCCCACAGTGAGACACCAACTGTCACACTCTACTGCAGCCCGAGCAGCACTCCCTCACTGAGACACCAACTGTCACACTCAGGTGACCAGGTCCGGGCCTCAAGCTCTCCGCCCATTCCAGAGCCGAGTCCATCCTGCAGCCCTAGGGATGAGCAGAGTACCCCTCGACAAACTAATACCGCCTCCCTTGCACCCTTGATGGGGACCTCAGTGTTTGAAATGGACACAGGGGACAAAGCTGCAGCGATTCCCCTACCACCTGAAATGGAGGAGGAACCAGACCTCCGGCGTTCGCGGTGGAAGAGACGGGCGCCCAACCGTTACACACTGCCGACATCAGAGGCTGAGTTGGAGGATCCTGACCCGGCGCTCAAGTGGAAGAAAAGACCCCAGAGGGAAGCAAACCAAGACTTTGGGGAGGGGAAGAGCGTGATGACTCCAGCCAGGCTAATGAGGTTGGCTTGCTAGAGTATGAACTACCTGATGAATCCTTTTGTTTTTTTGTTCGGGCTGTTCCCCCTCCTTTTGGGGAGCTGCCCCTTTTAATTTGTCCCTATTTTAATTTGAGTTAGTTTATTAAGTTGGTACCTTAAAAGAGCTACCTGATGAATCCTAATTGATGGTTAAATCAGGGAGCCTCATGCTCCCTATTTGAAGTAGGTGTGTCAGACTCCCAGTCTATATTCAGCAGGGAGCAACTGGACAGCTGGCTGTGTACAGGTGTATAGTGTAAATAATTGGCATGCAGCTAATAATCATGCAGCTAATCACCAACGCATGTCAGAGTTCCCCATACTGCCCAAACAGCCTGCCATTTCACTGGACTCCACCCTGGGACCTCACAGCTGACCCTGTTAATTTACCTGCTTCCACCCACTTCCAGATTCCAATTTCCACTCAATTTGATCCTTAACTTGAACCTTTATTCTCCAAGCTCGCATAGGTTGCAGATCATTCAAGCCTTCCATTCTGAACAGTCAACCACTCATGATAACATGTCTGTTGGCCTGGACTTCAGGACTGTTGGAAGTGGCCTTTCACACTCCTCATGCCCTACAGCTGTCCCTTGCACCCGTGGAGGGGTGGTGCGGGGAATGTATAATTGTGACTAACCTCTTCGCCTCTTAGTCCTCTCTGTGTCTGGGTCCTCTTGCCCTCATGCAGCTAATCACCAACGCATGTCAGAGTTCCCCATACTGCCCAAACAGCCTGCCATTTCACTGGACTCCACCCTGGGACCTCACAGCTGACCCTGTTAATTTACCTGCTTCCACCCACTTCCAGGTGCCAACTCTAGAAAGGCAATACCCCGCGGAAACATTGATTAGACACCAGGAAGGGGAGCTGAGAGGCACAAAGTCCACACCAATCAGCACATCCCTTGGAGACTTAGGCGTCCACAATAATGAAAACCTGCGAGCAGGAAAGCCCCACCCCTCTCCCCCTCCACCCTCCTCACCAATACCTAAACTCGGACAGTGAGATTTTACCAGAAAGTGGTAGAGTGTTTGTTCTGGTGCAAAAAACTGAGTTTCCTGCAAATGGCAGTGGCCTGATTTCGGATCGAGTCATACGCCTCATTATTGAAAAAGTTTCTGCCCATGAGAATCACACTGCATCTTTGGTGTGTTCCTTCTGATTTGCACAACAGCTTAGTCGCTGCAAGCACTGGGGAGCTTCATATAAACAGCTTCCCAGCATTTGTTCCAGAACGACTGCAGGGGATGGAAGCCAAGAAATCTGAAACTCACTTTTCAGAAGGAGCCCTCACCAGGGTGCACTGAAGCAGAGGTGGGATGCACTCTACCACCTCCAACTTGGGATACAGTGGCAGCCCTAGTGAGTATAAGTGCATTCCAGAAGAGGACGGGACTGCAGTGTCAGAAGAAGATGAACGACCTTCACTCAAGCAGGATAAGTGAACGATCCGTCTCCCTCTGGGCCACCTCGCCCACCCCTCGCAGCTCCAACTCCATCTCTCACCCAGCCAACTTGGGGGTTTGCAACACCAGGCACGAGGCCCTCCTCTCACTATCACCATGTTCTTCCAGTAGCTGCTATTCTTCGCAAACTGCAGTTTCCACTCAAGCCTCATACTTGCCATGATTCATCACCATTTTCAAACTCAAGCCTGCCTATACTCTCCCTATCTCTGCCATTGCAGTACAAACTCAACCACAATAAGCATGAGCGGGCACAGCTAGCTGGAGTCATGACAGAGCATAGAATACTTCGAGGAGCAAACCTCGTGCTGGCCGGGGAGGAGGAAGGCCGCACCTGTGCTCTGATGAAGAGGGGGCAGCAGACAGACTTGAGAAACTCAAGACATGCTGTCGTTCCCCAAGTCTCATGTGAGTAATTAATGTTCCCTCCGTATCCCCTGTATTGCACTGATGCCATGTCCCTTCTCTTTGAGGCCAACCAGCTGAGCCGGCCGGACCATCCTCGCGCCCCTTGGACCTACTGGATATGAGCGGCTCTGAGGAAGTATTCTCCAATCCCACCATGGAAGAGGCAATACAGCTGTAACCTACACCTGGCACCACCACAGATACTCACGCTTTGGTGGGATCACTAAGTAGACAGGCTTCTGGATCACTCACTGGTGAGCACCTCACAAATGCAGATCCACAGCAGGTGGAGGCAGGCTTGTCCCAGGCTTGTCCCAGGGAACCAACACACTCAGAGGGATGCCGAGGTCAGGCTATTGCTGAACCCTTGGCTGATGACTTGCCATTGGGCCTTGTCGTCCTACAGCTACTGGAGCTGCAAAGGTAGAGTCACAAGCATCAGGAAGGGATAATAGCATCCCTATTTGGACCGCAAGGCTGACTGAAGGAGTCCCATTGCCTTATATCCAAATGAGATGGTACTGTTATTTAAGCACAACAAGAACAATGCGAGGGTGGCATCCACAGTGGAGACCTTGGAACAGGACATGCACTGCATGGCAGGAGATGTCAGCACCATGGTTCAGCTCATGAGCTCCATGTCTGAGGGCATGAACTCCATGATGCGATGCTTCAAGTGCATGGTGCAGGAGTGGTGGAAATCCACAATGTCTGTGCCAGAGGATGGTGGGGCTTCTGGCTCACTCCAGCTTCCTCCTATCCCATGAAGGAGCACAGGGCCCCAGGGAAACCGAAGGGAAAATGATCAGCAGGAGTACAGACCGGGCCCTCCAGCCAGAGGAGCCGAGGCGTCTCCAGCTCATCTGACACCCTGCTCCCTGTGAGTGACACACTTCCAGCTCCACACACTGAGGAGGGTGTGGTGAACCATTGTTGGTTACCACCAGGAGTGCTGAGCCATGATTTGGCCAGCACTATGAGTCTGTAGATATGTTACTGTTGGGGTTAGGGTTGGGCTGTTCTACCTGTTAATATAGTCCTATGGTACACTCCAGTTGGCTCCGCCTTCCGGGAGAGGTATAAAGGTCACTGCTCTGCCTGGTGACCCTTTAGTCTGGGATTGTATATTGTATATAGTAGCTCCATTATTGTTGGCAATAAAAGCCTTTATTTCCTGGGTACATCCAGCCTCCCGTGTGATTTATCGCGCATCAATTTTATTGCCAACAAAAATTTTTTTTTTTGACACCTCCACAGCGGTCCACAACGACGCCGACAGACTGCGGGTCCTCCACGTGAGGGTAAGTGATGCTGTATACTTAGCGATCCGTGAGGCCCAAGACTACAAAGGGGCCATCGAGCTTCTCAAAAAGCGATACAACAAACCGCCGAATGAGATCCATGCTCGACACCTTCTAGCCACTCGATGGCGGCAGCCCGGCGAAACGACGGAACAGTACCCGTGTGAACTTCAGCAGCTAGCCAGAGCCTGCAACTGCAAGCCAGTGTCGGCAGCCCAGTATATCAGCGACCTTGTTCGAGATGCCTTCGTGGCGGGAATCGGCTCGTCGTACATCCGCCTTCGGCTGCTGGAGCAAGGTAACCTCGACCTCACTAAAACCGTAGAATTAGCTGACGCTCCAGAAACGGCCTCCAAAAGTCTGGAGATGTACCCCGACGACCGCGTGGGGACATTGTGGCAGGTGCAGCCGCAGACTCCACTTTATTCAGCGGGTTCGAAAAACTGCGCGATTGCATTTCCAGCCTCGGACCTGATGACGGCAGCAGCTCCAGGTGGCCCGCGGTGTTACTTCTGTGGGGGGGTGAAACACCCTCGGCAGCGATGTCCAGCTAAAGCGGTATTGTGCTCCGCCTGTGGCAAGAAGGGACATTATTCCAAAGTATGCCACCCTCCAAACATAGCAGTGCGGCGTGTGATTCCCCGGAGCCGGCCTCCTTGTCTTCTGCGTCTTCGAGGTCTTCCACCACGTGCGATTCCAGAGCGTCGCCATTCCTAACGACGGAGTCGCAAGACAAGTGCGACCTGCAGGGGCCGCCGTTTTTGGCGCCATCGACCACGTGCGACCTATGGGGGCAGCCATTTTGGTCAGCACCGACCGCAAATGACCAGCAGGGGCCGTCATCAACCATCTCAGCTGCCTGCAGTTGCACCCACGATCCAACGGTGGCGTCAATCATCCTGGACCAGGCCAAGCCTCACAGACTCGACAAGTCCATGATGGACATACAGGTAAACGGACGCCAGATTTATTGTTTGTTTGACAGCGGGAGCACGGAGAGCTTCATTCACCCTGACACCGTGAAGCGGTGCGGTCTCCAGATTCGGACTGTCAAGCAGACAATTTCGATGGCGTCAAGGTCCCGGTCTGTCACCGTGCTAGGGAGCTGCGTGGTCAACCTGACGGTGCAGGGCACGGTTTACGAGAACTTCAGGCTCCTTGTGTTACCGCACCTTTGCGCGCCGACACTCCTCGGACTAGATTTTATGGTCTACGTGAAGAGTGTAACCCTGCAGTACGATGGGCCACTCCCTCCGCTTTCGGTGGGAGCACTGCAGCCTCTAAATTGCCCAACCTGCTCCACATGTAGTCTCTCGACGCTCAGGATTACCACACCCTCCATATTCCAGAATCTCGTGCCAGGCTGCAAGCCCATCGCAACAAAGAGCAGGCGTTACAGCGCTGAGGATCGGATCTTCATTCGATCTGAAGTTCAGCGGCTCCTCAAGGAAGGGATCATCCAACCTAGCGCTAGTCCATGGAGAGTGCAAGTCGTGGTGGTTAAGAATGGGAACAAACCCCGGATGGTCATAGACTATAGTCAGACCATTAACAGATACACGCAGCTGGATGCGTATCCCCTCCTGCGCATATCTGACATGGTCAATCAGATTGCACAGTACCGGGTGTTCTCCACCATCGACTTGAAGTCTGCTTACCACCAGCTCCCCATTCGCCCAGAGGACCGAAAATACACGGCCTTTGAGGCGGATGGTCATCTGTACCACTTTTTAAGGGTTCCCTTTGGTGTCACGAATGGGGTCTCGGTCTTCCAGCGTGCTATGGACCGAATGGTGGACCAGAACGGGCTGCGGGCTACCTTCCCGTACCTGGATAACGTCACCATCTGCGGCCATGACCAGCAGGACCACGATGCCAACCTTCTTAGATTCTTACGCACTGCATCTCGCCTGAATCTGACCTACAACAGGGAGAAGTGTGTATTTCGCACGCGCCGCCTAGCTATCCTCGGATACGTGGTGGAAAACGGGGTCCTTGGCCCTGATCCAGACCGTATGCGTCCCCTCCTCGAACTCCCCCTGCCCACTAGCATCAAAGCACTGAGAAGATGCTTAGGCTTCTTCTCATACTATGCACAGTGGGTTCCCAATTACGCGGACAAAGCCCGTCTGCTCATCAAGTCTACCTCCTTTCCCCTAACAACAGAGGCTCGCTTAGCCTTTGCAGGAATAAAAGCCGACATCGCGAAAGCCACGATGCACGCTATCGATGAGTCCATCCCCTTCCAGGTGGAGAGTGATGCATCTGATTTCGCCCCGGCCACCACACTTAACCAGGCGGGCAGGCCCGTCGCCTTTTTCTCTCGCACCCTCCAAGGTCCTGAAATTCGGCATTCTGCGGTGGAAAAAGAGGCCCAGGCCATTGTGGAGGCCGTTCGGCATTGGCGCCATTACTTGGCGGGCAAACGGTTCACTCTGCCCACGGACCAGCGGTCCGTGGCGTTCATGTTCAACAACACGTTACGGGGTAAGATCAAGAATGATAAAATCTTGAGGTGGAGAATCGAACTCTCCACCTACAATTATGATATCATGTACCGTCCAGGGAAGCTCAACGAGCCCTCGGACGCCCTGTCGCGTGGAACATGCGCTAGTGTGCAGGAGAATCGATTACAGGCTCTCCACAATGACCTCTGCCATCTGGGGGTCACTCGGCTCTTCCAGGATGTCAGGTCCATAACCAGAAGCTGCCAGGTATGCGCGGAATGCAAACCGCACTTCTACCGACCTGACAGGGCACACCTCATTAAGGCCACTCGTCCTTTCGAAAGACTGAGTGTGGACTTCAAGGGCCCCCTTCCCTCGACAGATCGGAACGTGTACTTCCTCAATGTGATTGATGAGTACTCACGATTCCCTTTTGTCATTCCCTGTTCTGATATGACCGCTGCCACGGTTATCAAGGCATTACGGGATCTTTTCACCCTGTTCGGTTACCCCTGTTATATCCACAGCGATAGGGGCTCGTCGTTCATGAGCGATGACTTGAGGCAATACCTGCTCTCATATGGGATTGCCTCTAGTAGAACCACGAGCTACAACCCAAGGGGTAACGTACAGGTTGAACGAGAGAATGCTACAGTCTGGAAGGCTGTCTTACTGGAGTTGAGGTCTAAAGGTCTTCCAGTCTCCCGTTGGCAAGAGGTACTCCCTGATGCGCTCCACTCCATACGCTCACTCCTGTGTACGGCAACCATCTCTACTCCTCATAAGAGAATGTTTTCATTCCCTAGGAAGTCTTCCTCTGGGACCTCATTACCATCTTGGTTGACGTACTCAGGACCTGTCCTCCTGCGGCGGCATGTTAGGACCCGCAAGTCCGACCCTTTGGTTGAACAGGTCCATCTCCTCCACGCCAACCCTCAATATGCCTATGTGGCATATCCTGACGGGCGAGAGGACACGGTCTTGATTTGAGATCTGGCGCCAGCAGGGGGCTTGGAAACCCCAGTCGCTCCCACACCCCCAGTTAGGGACCCCCCGACCATTATCTCTTCTCCTGACATGGCGCGGGCAGTATCGGGACCACCACTTAACCCTCTTACTCCTGTGTACAGCTTGCCTGAGTCCAGGAGATTGTCGCCACCTCGAGGCGTGCTCGAGTCCAGCGGATTGTCACCACCTCGTGGTCTACCGGCCCGTGAGGAACTGGAGGAGTCACTGGACACCGCCTTGGAGAGAAGGTCACCGCGATTGCCTGAACCGGCGTCATCGCCGGTGTTGAGGAGGTCGCAGCGACGGTGCGGTCCCCCAAACCGTTTGAACTTATAGACAGATGAACAGTTGTTCTGTTTTTTTGTGCCCCGCCGGCCTTTGTTTTAAAAGGAGGGGTGAATGTGGTGAACCATTGTTGGTTACCACCAGGAGTGCTGAGCCATGGTTTGGCCAGTACTATGAGTCTGTAGATATGTTACTGTTGGGGTTAGGGTTGGGCTGTTCTACCTGTTAATATAGTCCTATGGTACACCCCAGTTGGCTCCGCCTTCCGGGTGAGGTATAAAGGTCACTGCTCTGCCTGGTGACCCTTTAGTCTGGGATTGTATATTGTATATAGTAGCTCCATTATTGTTGGCAATAAAAGCCTTTATTTCCCGGGTACATCCAGCCTCCCGTGTGATTTATCGCGCATCAGAGGGCAGCAGTCAAACATCCATGCTGCCAAAAAGCAGGCCTGGACCCTCCAAGGGATGCACACCAAGATCATCTCAGGCAACACACTGTGGAGGTCAAAAAGCCATCTGAACCTCAACTGTGAATCCTGGGGGTGCACCTAGACATAGCGTTAGGGTGAAGAAACTGTAGGCACTTAGACACGGGTGAACATAGGCACTAGTGTAGATAGGTCACCATTGTATTAAATGTTTGGCATCAAAATTTACTTGTTTACCCACAGAGCCTCCACCCTCTCTGTTAATGCCACCAAGCATGGGGAACCACCACACTCACCCGGCACCTCATCCCTGTGGAGTGTGAGAATGGCAGCATTATGTCCCTGC
The DNA here is from genome assembly GCF_964213995.1 of Mustelus asterias. NCBI lineage: Eukaryota > Metazoa > Chordata > Chondrichthyes > Carcharhiniformes > Triakidae > Mustelus > Mustelus asterias. The sequence goes on from NC_135815.1 coordinate 59,773,367, forward strand.
TACATCTGCTGGCTGGAGAGAACAACTTGTAAGCAAACCTGAACACGGGTTGTTTCTCAGGCTTCTTGTATGGTGACTCCCACACCACCACTGGTACTAGTGGCAGCAGGAAGAGGCCCTTAAATAGGCATCATTTGTCCACTTACAGGCCTTTTTCTCGTTCTCATATTGAGTTTCATTAGAAAACACATGAGGCTGATGATAGAACATAGAACATAGAACATTACAGCGCAGTACAGGCCCTTCGGTCCTCGATGTTGCGCCGACCAGTGAAACCAATCTAAAGCCCATCTAACCTACACTATTCCAATATCATCCATATGTTTATCCAACAACCATTTGAATGCTCTTAATGTTGACATGTCAACATGAGGGCAAAATGGAGAACTAAAATTAAAATAAGGGAAGAATGTTTCTCATTGCTTTCGTTAATGATTTTGTAAATGTGTTCATAATAATATGTTGCTGGATAGACTGATCAAAGTCTTCATGAACACGTGTAGACATCACTACATATCATGATGAGAGCAGTTTCTCACTGAAGTGTGATTGTCAAGTGGCAGCAATAACTACTTGTTCTGTATAATTCTTCACATTTGTGTTTCATGATTATTTTATCATGTTAAGAAGGTTGACTCAGCTTTATAAGAAATCGAGATGTATTTTTGAATGCAGTATTAAGAAAAATGAAGTTATACCATGGGATTAATAATGCAGGAGCATTACAATAACCAAGTCATTAAATGATGTATTTTCAGACTTCATGGTTTATATGAGGGAGAAGTACATTGCGAAAGCCAAAATATCCATAAACTTAGTGAACAATGACAGATATCAGTGTGAAAACATTTTCATGATCTCCTTCATCTTTAAAATTATTTTTATTAGCTTCATGAGTACAAGGAATTCCTGCGTCACCATCATCTACCCAAGGAACTTCGGTTGAGGGTCTTAAATCAGCTAGCCCACCAATTTAAAGGAAAATGGTTTGATGAAACAGTTATTCTCGGGGAGCTTTCAGAATCACTTAAACAGGTGAGCTGTAAAAATATTTACTATGTTCGATCGAATAACTTTCATGACATTTCCTGGACTTGATGGTCAGGGAATGTGCTTTTTAAATGTAGTCAACAGGTTGGCTATCCATCTACAAATCCTTCCAATGTGCCACTGGCAGGCGTTAAGAGCATGAACACCTCCTAGTCAGCCAGAACTATGCAGCAGCTGAAGTTGAACAGCCTTACCATGTTAAAAGATTCCATGTGCAGGTTCTTGCCAGGGAATGTACTCCATAGAAATATCCTCCTCGTTTCAAGGGCCTACCAAAGAGAGAAAGAGAATATGACTTTTTAAGAGCTAATTCTTCCTGAGATTCAGGAATTCAAACAGTCACTTGATACAGAACTTAAATCTTGCTGAAAAGAGAAATGTGTTGCTGAAGCTTTTCATTTTGTCCCCATCAGGATAAATGTAATAATGCCAAATTCAAACAATTGCAGCAATTTATACTACAGGAGAAAAAGGGTGCTGATTGGTTGGCAATTTGACTCAGATGTTGCCATGGATAAAGCAATAGGGAACTATAAGCACCCTGAGCTCCTGAGTAACTCAAAAAGACGCAAGCTTTGAAAAGCTGCTTCGAGCAAGTGTAAATGAACCATATTGCAAGTTTGAGTGATTATCTTAAATTGGTTGTTGGTACATTTATTAGTACCTTCAGGATTGTTCAGCAAGTGTTGCCCAATTACATCTAACTATTGATGTGTTGGATTTTGCAAGTGTGGAATTGTGGAGTTCTCTGCTTATCAAGAACAACCAAGGGATTATGCTATCTGATTTGATCAGCTAATCATTGGGATGTACAACCTAGGCATCACATCAACACTGAAGTTCATACACAATGTTGGTTAATTGTATAGTAGGCAGAATGTCTTTTTGGATGATGACGGATTCCTGTTAGTGGAAAATACAACTCGCGTAGCTACTCCACAGTACCAGCTTGAAACTTGTTGTTAACATTTTTGAGATACTTTGCTTTCCATGAGTAATTGGGGATATATCAAGCACTCTTCAGGTCCGAAGGTGGCAGCCTTTGCCCCATTGTAAATTGGCGGGATACACAACAAACAATGATTTAATCAAGATGGTCATTGAGGGCCAAATGTACTATATTTCTGCATGAAGCTTACAACGTGAGCAAAGGCTAGAGCCCTATTTGCTCACCTTGAAAGCTTGATGTAGAAATATACTGCATCAAAGTTAACTGCAGGATAATGGTATCCTGGTCAGATTATTATGCACTGTGTATTGTACGAACTCGCAATTGACCTTCTGACCTGAAAGGTACCCAATCTTCCTCAAACTGGAGGCTAAGTATATCAAAACTTTAAACAACAGGCTATTTTATGCTGCTACTATGAAGTGGTTACGCAAGTGGTATTTATCATGAACAGGCTGCTGCCCACAGTCCAAAATGACATTCTGCCTTCCACACAAATAAGTGATATTGTGTATGAATCACAGTGCCTGAACAATGCCAGGTTGATTGGCTGATCAAATCAAACAGTATCTTCCTTCAGTTTTTCTTAATAAGCATCTTACGGATTATACTCAACCATCCCGCGATTGCAAAACACCTTGTCTAATCAGAATCAACTTGCTAACCACACAGCTCCATTAGTATAAACTGCTGTGATAGTTTGAAATTTGCCATTCTTGCATTTATCCTAATGACCACAAGACAAAAAAAGTCAGCAACATGTCGCACTTTTCAGCCAGTTTCGTGCGTTCACACCGTATGGTGTTATTAATGTATACGTCAATCAGCAAGTTCAAGGGAAGATGAGGTAAGCTGTGAGTTGCAAACCCACAGAACATTCTAGTTAATTTCTGCTGCTCCATCATTTGCACTATCAAAACAACTTTAGCCTCCCCATTGTTATGAAGAACTTGATAAATTTCCTGGCTAATTTCTACCAAAAACATCACAGAAGGGTGGGCTCATGAATGAGGGATGAGTGATCATAATATGGTAGAATTCTTGGTCAAGGTGGATAGTGATGTAGTTAATTCTGAGACAGGGTCCTGAATCTCAGTAAAGGTAATTATGATGTTATGAATCCTGAATTGGCCACGATGGACTGTGAAACATTACTGAAAGGAAAGATAGTGGACAGGAATTGGCAGGCATTTAAAGAATGAATAGGTGAACTCCAGAAACTGTTTATTCCTGTTTGGTGCAAGCGTGGTAAGAGAATTGTGGCCAAACCATGGCTTACATGGGAAATTAGAGATAGTATCAGATTCAAGGAAGAAGCATACAAATTGGCAAGTAAAAGCAATAGGCCTGAGGATTGGGAGCAGTTTAAAATTCAGCAAATGTGGACCAAGGGATTGATTAAGAAGGGAAAAGTAGAGTATGAAAGTAAGCTAGTGGGGAGCATAAAAACTGGCTGCAAAAGTTTCTATAGGTATGTAAAGAGAAAAAGATTGATAAAAATGAATGTAGGCCCCTTACAGTCAGAAACGGGAGAATTCATAACGGGGAATAAAGAAATGGCCGAGGAATTAAGTTCGTATGTTGCTTCAGTCTTCACAAAGGAAGACATGAATAATGTACTCGCAGTCCTGAAAGAAACAAGTTTTAGTGAGGAGCTGAAGGAAATCAGCATAAGTAGAGAAATGGTTTTGGAAAAAATGGGTGGGATTAAAGGTGGAGAAATCTCCAGGTCCTGATAATCTTCATCCCAAAGTATTTAAGGAAGTGGCCCTGGAAGTAGTAGATCCATTGGTGATTATTTTCCAAAATTCTTTAGACTCCGGACTGGTTTCCTACAGATTGGAGGCTAGCTACAGATTGGTAAGCCCGCTATTCAAAAAAGGAGGTAGAAAGAAAGCGAGGAGCTATAGACCAGTGAGCCTAACGTCTGCACTGGGGAAGTTGCTAGAGTCCATTTTATAACTCAACTTTTGGAAGGCAATGGTACAATTAGACAAAGTCAGCATGGACTTACAAAAGCGAAGTCATGATTGATGAATCAATTGGAATTCTTTGAGGATGTAACTAGTAGAGTTGACTGAGGAGAACCAGTGGATGTGGTTTATTTAGATCAAAAGAGAAAATGCTGGAAAATCTCAGCAGGTCTGGCAGCTTCTGTAAGGAGAGAAAAGAGCTGACGTTTCGAGTTCAGATGACCCTTGTCAAAGCTAAAAGGCATAGAAAGTGGGAGATAGTTATACTGCAGGGCGAAGGAATGAAAGATGAGTCATAGCACAGAAACCAGGGGAAAAGAGTACTAGTGACAGTCCATAGAGAGAATAAAGGGTGTGAATGGCCAAACGGCAGAGAAGCTAAAATCAGAGGGTAAGCTGTGACAGATGAAGATGTGGGGGGGGGGGGGGGGGGTGGAATGGGTGGCAGAGAGGTAAAATTTAGAAAAGGGGAAAAGGGGAAGCAAAAGGGAAGAAAAGGTAAGGAAAGGGGGGATAAAGTAGGGGGGAAGAAAAATGAAGAAAAACAATAAAGAAATAAAAGGTAGAGAACAGTAAAAAAATTAAATAAAATGAAAATGAAGGGGTCGAGGTGGGGTAGAGCTAATCATCTGAAGTTGATGACCATCGATGTTGAGACCGGAAGGCTGTAAAGTGCCAAGCCGGAAGATGAGATGCTGTTCCTCCAGTTTGCGTTGAGCTTCACTGGAATATTGCAACAGGCCAAGGGCAGACTTGTGGGCATGGGAGCAGGATCACGTGTTAGAATGGCAAGCTTCCAGAAGGTCAGGGTCTTGATTGCGCACAGACCAAAGCGATCACCCAGTCTACGTTTGGTCTCTCCGATATAGAGGAGACCACATTGGAAGCAGCGAATGCAATACCCCAAATTGAAAGAGGTGCAAGTGAAACACTGCTTAACCTGGAATGAATGTTTGGGACCTTGGATGGTAAGCATGGAAGAGGTGAAGGGGCAAGTGTTACACCTTCTACGATTGCATGGGAAGGTGCCATGAGTGACGGGAGAGGTGTTGGGTATAGTGGAGGAGTCTCTGCGGAATGCTGTCAGGGGGAGTGAAGGTAAGATATATTTGATAGCGGCATCACGCTGGAGATGGTGAAAATGGCGGAGGATTATGCTTTGCATGCGGAGGCTGGTGGGGTGAAATATGAGAACAAGGGGGACTCTATCCTTGTTCCTCTCAACAACTTCTCCTTTAACTCATCCAATTTCCTCCAAATCAAAGGAGTAGCAATGGGTATCAGCATGAGTCCTTGCTACGCTTGCCTTTTTATGGGGTATGTGGAACATTCCTTTGTTCCTGGCCTACCCAGGTCCCCTCCCACAACTCCTTTACCAGTACATCAATGATTATTTTGGTGCCGCTTCATGTGCTCGTCCAGACCTCGCAAAATTCATCAACTTCGCTTCCAGTTTTCACCTCTCCATTGCCTTCACCTGGTCCATCTCAGACTTCCCTTCCCTTCCTTGACCTTTCTGTCTCAATTTCTGGCATTGGACTATCTACCAATATCCATTACAAGCCCACTGACTCCCACAGCTATCTGGATTACAGCTCTTCACACCCTACATCCTGTAAGGACTCCATCCCTTCCTCTCAGCTCCTTCGCCACCGTAGCACTTGTTCCGATGATGCCACTTTCCAAAGTGGTGTTCTAATATTTGCTCCTTTTTCCTCAACTGTGGATTCCCATCTACAGTTGTCGACAGGGCCCTTAGAAATCATAGAATCATAAAAACCCTACAGTGCAGAAAGAAGCCATTTGGCCCATCGAGTCTGCACCGACCACAATCCCAACCAAGCCCTACCCCCATATCACTACATATTTTACCCACTAATCCCTCTAACCTACGCATCTCAGGACACTAAGGGCCAATCAACCTAACCCGCACATCTTTGGACTGTGGGAAACCGGAGCACCCGGAGGAAACCCACGCAGACACGAGGAGAATGTGCAAACTCCACTTAACAGCGTGCAATCCATTTCCCGCACCACGACCCTTGCCCCCTCCCCTCCCTCCCAGCACAAGGATCGAGTCCCCCTTGTTCTCACATTCCACCCCACCAGTCTCCGCGTGCAAAGCATAATCCTCCGCCATTTTCGCCAACTCCAGGGTGATGCCACCACCAAATACATCTTCCCTTCACTCCCTCTGTCAGTATTCTGCAGAGACCGTTCCCTCCGGGATAACCTAGTCCACTCCTCCACTATACTCAACACCTCTCCCGTCACTCATGGCACCTTCCCATGCAATCGCAGAAGGTGTAACACCTGCCCCTTTACCTCTTCTATGCTTACCATCCAAGGTCCCAAACATTCATTCCAGGTTAAGCAGCGTTTCACTTGCACCTCTTTCAATTTCGGGTATTCCATTCGCTGCTTCCAATGCGGTCTCCTCTATATCGGAGAGACCAAGACTAGACTGGGTGATCACTTTGCTGAGCACCTTCGGTCTGTGCGCAATCAGGACTCTGACCTTCCGGTTGCTTGCCATTTTAACACATGATCCTGCTCCCCTGCCCACGTATCTGTCCTTGGCCTGCTGCAATATTCCAGCGAAACTCAATGCAAACTGGAGGAATAGCATCGCTTCTTCCGGCTTGGCACTTTACAGTCTTCCGGACTCAACATCGAATTCAACAACTTCAGATGATTTGCTCTACCCCACCTCGACCCCTTCATTTTAATTTAATTTAACTTTTTTATTGTTCTCTATCTTTTATTTCTTTATTGCCTTTATTCATTTTTCTTCCTCCCCCCCCACTCATTCCCCTACTTTATCCCCCCTTTCCTTACCTTTTCTCCCCCTTTGCTTCCCCTTTTCTCCTTTTCTAAATTTTATCTCTCTCCCACCCATTCCCCCCCTTCCCCTACATCTTCATCTGTTTTTATCTTTTTATCTGTTTTCATCTTCCTCTGATTTTAGCTTCTCTGCCATTTGGCAACTCACACTGTTTATTCTCTCTATGGACTGCCTGATGCACCATTGATTGACGCAAAGACTAGGTGTTGCGAAACAACAGGCTTTTATTAACAAGAACAGGAGCACTCCCAAACCGATGGCTAACCCGAACTGAGGCAAAAGGGGCGGAGAGCAGCCATCTTTATACCCCAAGGAGGGCGGAGCCCCAGATTGAGGCAGCAGGGGCGTGCCCAGGCATATCCCATATACAGACAGTGTTACAGTGGTTCACCACATTCACCCCCTGTTTAAAAAAGAGTTCGGCGGGGGCGAGGTGGTGGAACGACAGTCACAAGTTATTGATTCAAGTTACAAGTTCAGTCTCTCCGGGGACTTGATCTGCCGCTGCGACTGCTGCAATGTCAGCCATGGTGCCGGTTTAGGAGGCCGCGGTGATGGGTCAGACGCCAGTCCATAACCGGTGAAGCTGTCCGTAGCGCCTTCAGACTGCCGGGTGTGTGGAGGCTGCTCCTGGGGCTCAGGCGTGCCGTACACGGGGGCTAAATGAGCATGCTGCGACTCTGGTGCATCATGGACGACATTGGGAGCTGGGGGTGAGGGGTCGTGGGACGTAGTACCTGCGGGGGCCAGATCGCGAATGGAGACCGTGTCCTCCCGCCCGTCGTGATACGCCACATAGGCGTATTGGGGGTTGGCGTGGAGGAGCCGGACCGTTTCGACCAGGGGGTCCGACTTATGGGTCCGCACGTGCTTCCGGAGCAGGACAGGGCCAGGGGACGTCAGCCACGATGGTGGTCGGCACAGACAAGAAGGGCCAAAAGGCCTGTTTCTGAGCTGTAATTTTCTATGGTTCTATGGTTCTAGTGAGGTCCCCGAGGAGGACTTCCTGGGGAAAACAAACATTCGTTCATGAGGGGTGGCGTTGGTGGCCATGCATAGTAGTGACCTAATTGAGTGTAGCGCAACAGGGAGAACCTCTTGCCAGCGGGAGACTGGAAGACCCTTAGACCGGAGAGCTAATAAAATGGCCTTACAGACTGTCGCATTCTCCCTCTCCACCTGTCCATTCCCCCTGGGGTTGTAGCTGGTGGTCCTACTCGAGGCTATGCCTTTGGAGAGTAGGTGCTGGCGCAGCTCGTCACTCATAAAAGAGGAACCCCAGTCGCTATGAATATAGCTGGGGAAACCAAACAGGGTGAAGAGGCTGTGCAGGGCCCTGACGACCGTGGCCGAGGTCATATCCGGGCAGGGAATAGCAAAGGGGAACGGCAAATACTCATCAACGATGTTGAGGAAGTATACGTTGCGGTTAGGGGAGGGGGGGGACCTTTGAAGTCAACGCTCAGGCGTTCGAAAGGGCGGGTGGCTTTGATGAGGTGCGTTCTGTCCGGCTGGTAGAAGTGCAGCTTGCACTCCGCGCAGACTTGGCAGTGCCTGGTTACAGACCTGACTTCCTCAATGGAATATGGCAGGTTCCGGGCCTTGATGAAATGGAAGGACCTGGTAACCGCCAGGTGGCAGAGGTCATTGTGGAGGTCTGTAACCGGTCTAGGTTCGTGCTGGCACAGGTCCCCCGGGACAGGGCGTCTGGGGGCTCATTGAGCTTCCCAGGCCGGTATAAAATGTCGTAATTGTAGGTGGAGAGCTCGATCCTCCACCTCAAAATCTTATCGTTCTTGATTTTGCCCTGCTGCGCATTACTGAACTTAAAGGCAACGGACCATTGGTCCGTGAGCAGGGTGAATTGTTTGCCAGCTAAGTAGTGGCGCCAGTGCCACACAGCCTCCATGATGGCTTGTGCCTCTTTTTCGACAGAGGAGTGTCGAATTTCAGGGCCCTGGAGGGTGCGCGAGAAGAAGGCCACGGGTCTGCCCGCCTGGTTAAGAGTGGCGGCTAGGGCAAAATCAGATGCATCGCTCTCCACCTGGAACGGGATGGATTCGTCTACAGCGTGCATCGTGGCCTTCGCGATATCCGTTTTGATGTGGTCAAAGGCCAGCCGGGCCTCCGCCGCTAGGGGAAAAGATGTGGATTTGATGAGCGGATGAGCTTTGTCTGCATAATTGGGGACCCACTGGGCGTAGTATGAGAAGAAGCCTAGGCATCTCCTCAGCGCTTTGAGGGTGGTGGGGAGGGGAAGTTCCAGGAGGGGACGCATGCGGTCGGGGTCATTGCCGGGGCCGATGACCCCGTTCTCCACAACACAACCAAGGATGGCGAGGCGGCGCGTGCGGAATACAGACTTCTCCTTATTGTAGGGCAGGTTGAGGAGTGCCACAGTGTGGAGAAATTTTTGGAGTTTGGCGTCGTGGTCCTGCTGATCGTGGCCGCAGATGGTGACGTTATCCAGGTATGGGAAGGTGGCCCGCAACCCGTTCTGGTCCACCATTCGGTCCATCTCACGCTGGAAAACCGAGACCCCGTTGGTGACGCCGAAGGGGACCCGAAGGAAGTGGTAGAGACGGCCATCCACCTCGAAGGCAGTGTATTGGCGGTCTTCTGGGCGGATAGGGAGCTGGTGGTATGCAGACTTCAAATCAATGGTGGAGAACACCCGATATTGTGCAATCTGATTGACCACGTCAGATTTGCGGGGCAGGGGATACACGTCCAGCTGCGTGTATCGGTTGATGGTCTGACTGTAGTCAATGACCATGCGAAGTTTCTCCCCAGTCTTGACAACCACCACTTGGGCTCTCCAGGGGCTGGTACTGGCCTCAATGATCCCCCCCCCCAGGAGGTGTCGCACCTTGGACTTGATGAACGCTCTATCTCCAGCGCTGTACCGTCTGCTTTTGGTGGCAATGGGCTTGCGGTCGGGGGTGAGGTGCTCAAAGAGCGAGGGAGGGGCGACTTTGAGGGTCGAGAGACCACAGGTGGTGCGCGGTGGCTGGTCTGTTAGCTGTGGAATTTGGACGGAGATTGGGGGAAAAGGCCCATTATACACCATGGTGACGCTCCCAAGGTGGCACATGAAATCTAGCCCCAGTAGTACGGCAGCGCAGAGTTGTGGAAGCACGAGGAGCCTGCACTTGTCGTACACCGTGCCCCGTACAGTCAGATTTGCTACACAGTACCCAAGGACATTCACTGACCGGGACGTCAAAGCCATAGAGATTGATAGCTGCATTGGCAGTAGGGGCAGTGCGTAGTGCCTCACCGTGTTAGGGTAGATGAAACTTTCCGTCCTTCCACTGTCGAATAAGCAGTTAGTAGTGTGGCCATTTACCTTGATGTTCATCATCGACCAGGCGAGCTGGTGAGGCCTGGACTGGTCCAACGCGACCGAGGCCACTGTCGGATTAGGCGATGCGGTGGACGGTTCCCAAAATGGCGGCCCCCGTGACTCGGCTGATGTCACCCAAGATGGCGGCTCCCATGGATCGCACGTGGCTGATGGCGTCCAATATGGCGGCCTCCGTGGGTCGCACGCGGCCGCTGGCGTCCAAAATGGCGGCACCCGCGGATCGCACCCGGTCGATGGCGTCGAAGGCAGTCCCTCCCGCGGATCGCACGCGGCGGTGCTGGGCCTGGGGGCCGATTTTGCCCTGCAAACTTTCAGGTAATGACCCTTCTTACCGCAGCCAGAGCAGATTGCGTCTTTCGCCGGGCAGCATCGTCGTGGGTGCTTCTCCAGGCCGCAGAAGTAGCACCTTGGGCCTCCGGGGACTGCCGCAGTGGTCAGTTCGGCTTCGGGACGGGGCGTAGCGTAGGTTTGCGGCACTCCCGGGTACAGCGATGGCTGCGGTCACGGTGTCCACGGTGCGCCCTCGTGGTCGGGGGTGTAGGCCTCGAAGTTCCGGAACGATATCTCCAGCGAGCCGGCAAGTTCCACAGTTTTCTTCAGGTCTAGCCCACCTTGTTCCAGCAGGCGCTGCCGGATATAGGTCGACCTGATGCCCGCAACAAAGGCATCTCTGATCAGGTCGTCGGCGTTTTGGGCGGCTGAAACGGCCTTGCAGTTGCAGGCTCTGCCGAGTGCACGCAGTTCGCGCAGGAATTGCTCAGTCGATTCCCTGGGCTGCTGTCTGCGACTGGCCAGCAGGTGTCTGGCGTAGACCTCGTTCGGCTGCCGGTTGTACTGGCTCTTGCGGAGATCGATCGCCTCCTGGTAAGTCTCTGCGTCTCGGATCAGCGCGAAGATGGGCGTGGAGCACATGCAGTTTGTCTATGTCTGTTACGACGACGGAGGAGGAGGCGATGAAGGTCTCAAAACAGCGCAGCCAGTGATCAAAAGAGTTAGAGGCGCCAACTGCCTGCGGATCCAGATCCAATTTGTCAGGTTTCAGGAGTTGCTCCATTTCAAAAATTTTGTCAATAAAATTGATCGGTAGCACAGTGGTTAGCACTGTTGCTTCACAGCTCCAGGGACCTGGGTTCGATTCCCGGCTTGGGTCACTGTCTGTGTGGAGTTTGCACATTCTCCTCGTGTCTGCGTGGGTTTCCTCCGTGTGCTCCGGTTTCCTCCCACAGTCCAAAAGATGTGCGGGTTAGGTTGATTGGCCGTGCTAAAATTGCCCCTTAGTGTCTTGAGATGGGTAGGTTAGAGGGATTAGCGGGTAAATATGTAGGGATATGGGGGTAGGGCCTGGGTGGGATTGTGGTCGGTGCAGACTCGATGGGCCGAATGGCCTCCTTCTACATTGTAGGGTTTCTATGATTCTATTGATTCACGCAAAGACTAGATGTTGCGAAACAACAGGCTTTTATTAACAAGAACAGAAGCACTCCCAAACCAATGGCTAACGCGAACTGAGGCAAAAGGGGCGGAGAACAGCCATCTTTATACCCCGAGGAGGGTGGAGCCCCGGATTGAGGCAGCAGGGGCATGCCCAGGCATATCCCATATACAGACAGTATTACAGTGGTTCACCACACTGCCATGAACAGTCTTTCCCCCCGGTTTCTGTGCTCTGACTCATCTTTCATTCCCTCACCCTGCAGTATAAATATCTCCCACTTTCTATGCCTTTTAGCTCTGACTAAGGGTCACCTGGACTTGAAATGTAAGCTCTTTTCTCTCCTTACAGATCCTGCCAGACTTGCTGAGATTTTCCAGCATTTTCTCTTTGGTTTCAGATTCCAGCATCCGCAGTAATTTGCTTTTATATGGTTTATTTAGACTTTCAGAAAGCTTTCGACAAGGTCTCACATAACAGACTACTATGTAAAGTTAAAGCACATGGGATTGTAAGTAATGTTTTGAGATGGATAGAAAACTGATTAGCAGATTGGAAGCAAATAGTTGGCATAAATGGGTCTTTTTCTGATTGGCAGTCAATGGGGTACTGCAGGATCTGTGTTAGGACCCCAACTGTTCACATGATGTATTAATGATTTGAAAGAGGGAACTGAATGTATTAGCTTCAGATTCCAGCATCCGCAGTATTTTGCTTTTATCTTAGATGTTAAAAATGTCCTCTCAGACTCTAATCTGTAAAACTGGCCTCTCCAGCCCTTAGATGTTGCAATGTCTCCTTGGCTGTTAGATGCTAAACTGGCTGCCGGCTGTGAAATGTTAAACTAGCCTGCCTGCTTCTGCAGGTCAATTATACCGTAGTTCCTCTGCTGTTTCTCCTTTGTATATTTGGGCTGTCTACATCTCTCACATTTCACAATTCTCAAAATTAGCGTCTGTATAAATTCGGTTATCTCTTAGTTGTCTAGGTAAGCCGTTTCTTGTTGATAACTATTGACACCTGATTCTGTTTGCTAATCTCATTACTGGGAAAAGTCACATCTTATCATCCTCTTTGAATGTTGGCTACTATCCTTAATGGCTCTAAGGGAATGTGTTTGAGTTTCTCATTGTAGATAGTCTCTGGCACGAGCAAGACTACTGCCCCAGTGTCAATCTCCATCCTCTCTGGTTGTCACAGTGGAGTGACCCAGTATCTCTATGTAGTATCAGCAATGGCTAACATATCAAGTGATAACTCTTCCTCTGACTGTAAATCTCTTCACTCTTTTCATGGGCATTCCTCCTTTTAGTTTGTTTCAATGCTGTCTTGGTCTGTTCATGCTTATTCTTGTTCATAGCTTGCTCCTTTTTCCTGCAGCCACACTCCATGGCCGGAATTCTGCCAAAAAATTCTAAGTGTTGAATTTGATGGGAAAACTGGAGTAATCCACGCTGTTTGTTTAGTGGAAGTTCACACAAGAATTTCCCACACTCTGTGCAATGCAGAGGCCACCAGCGAAAATATTGTTAGATTGCAGGGGGTGGTGCCTATTCCCACCTGGGAGGCTGAAACCAGCGGGCCTCTGTGCATGCACAGTGGTCCTGAAGTGTCAGTCTCCCATTTGCTGGCCAGTTTGACTGCTGGCCAGCCCTAGACCCCCACAGTTCTGCTCCCCCAACCCCCAATGGCCCGATCACGGCCCCCCCGACCATTACCGGGCCAGCCTCGACGCCTCCCCCGTCCAGGACTGCACAATCTCCAGCCCCCCACACCCCCCGCACCCCCCGCAGTGCCAATCCTCCCCATCCACCACATCGCAGACATCCTCACAGGCAGACTCCCACCACCGCCCCCCGCCCCGCCTCCAGCCCACCCTGACCATTGGCCTCACTCCCGCCCCCATCGATCCCAATGCAGAATGGCAGAGGGACTCCCACCCCCATCAATCGCCCCTGGGCCCCGCCCTTATCAGGCCTCATCCCTAGGCCCCACCCCATCAGGCCCCACCCCCTTGGCACTGCCCCAGGTCCCAATGGGAAGTCCCAAGGTGCCCCTTGGGCAGTGCCAGGAGGCACAGGCTGCCACCGCCAGGGTGCCAATGCACAGGGGGCACCCCCCACAGCCCAACCCCCTGGGGAGCCCTGATTGCCGCCCCCCCCCTTCACTCCAGCAGGGTCATCCCAATAGTTCCCTGTTAGTGGGGAGCTAGTGCAATCCCCGCTGGAGTGAAACACTCGGTTAAAGTCCAACAGGTTTATTTGGTAGCAAAAGCCACACTTTTGTGTGGCTTTTGCTACCAAATAAACCTGTTGGACTTTAACCTGGTGTTGTTAAACTTCTTACTGTGTTTACCCCAGTCCAACGCCGGCATCTCCACATCGTGAAACACTCTGGCAGGGTGGGAGAGACTAACAGGCTGAGAGAATTCAGTCCCGGGCCCACTAATTACATTCAAAATAAGATCAAAATTACTTAACTGGTCTTCCCACCGGTTTCCAGTGCCGGAATCCGCCGCTGCTGCAAATCTGCCGCTGAGAGATGCGCCTGCGACGGAAACCAACTTTTACAGATGCACCATATAAAGCATTCCTTCTGGCTGTATCACAGCTTGTTATGGCTCCTGCTCTGCCCAATACCGCAAGAAACTACAAAAGGTTGTGAATGTAGCCTAATCCATCACGCAAACCAGCCTCTCACCCATTGACTCGGTCTACACTACCCGCTGCCTCGGTAAAGCAGCCAGCATAATTAAGGACTCCACGCACCTAGGACATTCTCTCTTCCACCTTCTTCCATCGGGAAAAAGATACAAAAGTCTGAGGTCATGTACCAACCGTCTCAAGAACAGCTTCTTCCCGGACTTTTGAATGGACCTACCTTGCATTAAGTTGATCTTTCTCTACACCCTAGCTATGACTGTAACACTACATTCTGCACTCTCTCGTTTCCTTCTCTATGCATGGTATGCTTTGTCTGTATAGCGTGCAAGAAACAATACTTTTCACTGTATACATTTGACAATAATAAATCAAATCAAAATCAAAGAATGCATGCGCGAATCCCACGCATGGCCCGTCATGAGATTCTCCCACCCCGCTGCACTAGAAAGTTAGCATGGCAGGGTGGGAGCATCACCTCCTCTGTGTCCTCTTATTTCCACAACTTTGACATTCCATTCTGCAGCAGAATGCCCTGACTTTGGACACCAGTAACATGTTCGAGCCCTGATGGTTTTGAGTGTCGATTCAGTGGACATTTTGTGCACTCGAGTACAAAAACTCAGATGCTGGGCTTCCTTCCTCCGTAGAAACAGCGATTCAATAGCTTTCTGCAGAATGAGATTGCTCTCAGTTAACAGACGTTTTTGCGTTGCCTTGCTGCATAGACCAAAATAAAATGTCATGAATGGTATCATTATGTCCAAACTCTCAATATTCTGCAAGTCTTTTAAGCCACAAATTGTGCAATTGATCTCCCTCCTCTTAGTTTATTTTCTGGAATCTAAAGCACTCTGCAATCACTGAGGGTTTAGGCAAAAATTGTGTTTGTGAAATATCCACATTTTGCTTGTAAGTTTTAGTGCCTGGTTTATCAGGTTGTGCTAGACTGTGGAGGAGATTAAAAGTTTTCCTCCCCACCATGCTAAGTGGGCACCATAATATTTTCAGCTATTTTGTTTTCCTGCGCAAAATAGTCAAAACATTCAATTTAAGTGCTCCATTGCTCCACATTTTTGTCAAACGCCTCATTGATGCTGAAAAATCCTGCCATTTCTTTACTAATGCAGGTTTCTCCTATGCACACTTCACAATCATGCTTTCAGCTACCTCAGGTTTCTTTAAACACAAGGTACTAATTTGAGCTTCAGCCTGTCTTTTGCTACAGCCAACTCTATAATTTGCCTGCAGAGTATAATTTGCTCATGTCCACAGTAGCCCACTGCTTCTCCATAGCATATGTGAAATGTTGTCTTTTTCCAACTTTTCCTCGCTAAAACCTCTTCTTTGAGTGGCTCAGCAAGCACACTTCCATAATCCTTGTCACCATTTTTTTTTTTATTTGGAGACATGACACTTAGAAGCGCTGGGTTAAAAATGAATGGTGATCTCTTCCATGGCTACTGCTTCTCTCTCTGTTTCCTGCTCTACATCTTATGACATCCCTTCCGTTTACATACATTATTACATTAAGGTTTTACAATGGAACAAATACAAATCCATAACAGATGGCAGCAGATTGGTCAATGTCAGGCTTTCCAGCAGTGGTGAATGCTATTGATGCTTCTTTTGTGATGGTTGGTAAAGGAAAATCCATAAACGGCTCTACCCCTCTGGATCTCGTTTGAATCAAAAGCACATTGGTGACATTTTGACAACTCCCTGCCAGATTCTATGAAGGATTGGGGTGTGGCTGCTGCCATTTACTTGAGGCACGGCGTTAGCCATAATCCTATCTAAACTAGCAAAGGTGGGTTCCCTTCCATGGGCTGTCTTCCGCTGAAGGTTGAAGCATTTTTATTACTTTTGCCGGGTTGGCATCTTCTCTGATGATGGAGGAGAAATGTTCCTGATTGTGAAATCTGAATTTTCTGAGGAATCCTTGCTTAGAATGTCCAACCCCATTATAAGCCTAGCATTTCTTGGAAGTATCCCTTGGAATACTTTAGAAGTAGGACAGCAAGGATTTGTGCTTATTGTGCAGCAGGCCACTCCACCAGTCTCCTCAGCATGAATTTACATCCCTATCAGCAGTGATAGTCATCGCCCTTACGCTGGCCTCCTCCTGGTCTTAATAGTCTGGGCTTGATTCTGATGATGTCACGTGTGTCAAAAAAGGACAGTAGGGCTTTATCACTGTTAAGTCCCCTCAACTCTAATCAAACGTATTCATCCCTCACTGCTTCAGCTGGGTGACTTTTCAGCTGTATTTCCCTGGATTATTTGCAGGAGAGATCCTGGAGGACAACTTACCAACTCCAAGGATGTAGAGACCAGGGGCAAAGTCTGATATTGGTTCAGAAAAGCAACCGATGGCAATAGGAGCTTTTCCGCCTTATTGTGTGGCACGTAGTCAAACCATTAGCAGGCACGGGTTCCATGCAGGGTTTCCCACCTCAGGGAGAATAAGATAAAGGCACGCTCCTTCTGGAGGGTGACTTTGATATCTGCAAGATACTTCTGTGAAAGGTGAATTGTGACAAGTTTCTGATGTCACATACTCCCACCTGGCAGGATCCCATTGCAAAGAAGGAAAAGATAATGGTGATTTTCATAGGCACTGAGAGAGATGTGCTAACCCTGGTTTGTGGCTGTCCATGTCATCATGAAGAAGTTGAAACAACTCAGTCACTAACTCCTTTATGAAACTTAGCCCTCAGATATTGTACCTGGCTCATCCTAAAGTAGAACCTATGGACTCTGCTGCTTTTACTTCCTTATAGAGGTTACGCTCACTGACTCTTCTTCTACACGTCCTGTTCATGTTGCAGGGTAAGTGGAACTGCAATTACTGCTCTCTGATACTAAGGCTGTATTATTTTCTGCTTTTCTGTGGTCAACAAAAATGGCTAAGTACCTCCAAAACAAGCTTCCACAACATTTGCACAAATAAGTCATACGACTGCAGCTACAACTTGTGTGGGCCTTTAAGAACAGAACAGGCTCCATCCTACTTGATAATGCTTGTTATTTCAGGAGTAAAGGAAGATACCTGCATATTTGTTGGCTAATTTTGGTTTCCTGGCATGGCATCAGCCCATTGATGTCAATGATGCCATAATCGCACATATTCAACAACATTGTGTGAATCTTTTGCTGTGGAGATGCCGGCGTTGGACTGGGGTAAACACAGTAAGAAGTTTAACAACACCAGGTTAAAGTCCAACAAGTTTATTTGGTAGCAAAAGCCACAAGCTTTCGGAGCCTTAAGCTCCTTCTTCAGGTGAGTGGGAAATCTGTTCACAAACAGGGCATAGAAAGACACAAACTCAATTTACAGAATAATGGTTGGAATGCAAATACAGCTAATACTTACAAACAATGTGAGTGGAGAGAGCATTAAGACAGGTTAAAGAGATGTGTATTGTCTCCAGACAGGACAGCCAGTGAAATTCTGCAAGTCCAGGCAAGCTGTGGGGATTACAGATAGTGTGACATGAACCCAATATCCCGGTTGAGGCCGTCCTCATGTGTGCGGAACTTGGCTATCAATTTCAGCTCAGCGACTCTTCGCCGTTGTGTGTCGTGAAGGCCGCCTTGGAGAACACTTACCCGAATATCAGAGGCCGAATGCCCGTGACTGCTGAAGTGCTCCCCAACGGGAAGAGAACAGTCTTGCCTGGTGATTGTTGAGCGGTGTTCATTCATCCGTTGTCGCAGCGTCTGCATGGTTTCGCCAATGTACCATGCCTCGGGACATCCTTTCCTGCAGCGTATCAGGTAGACAACATTGGCCGAGTTGCAAGAGTACGTACCGTGTACCTGATGGATGGCGTTCTCACGTGAGATGATGGCATCTGTGTCGATGATCCGGCTTGTCTTGCAGAGGTTGCTGTGGCAGGGTTGTGTGGTGTCGTGGTCACTGTTCTCCTGAAGGCTGGGTAGTTTGCTGCGGACAATGGTCTGTTTGAGGTTGTGCGGTTGTCTGAAGGCAAGAAGTGGGGGTGTGGGGATGGCCTTGGCGAGATGTTCGTCTTTTGCACCATTGTGGTTCAGCTATATCATGTATAGCTGGATGCAGCATTTGTGAACGAATATTGTGCTTGTCATATGGGGCAGCACGGTGGCACAGTGGTTACCACTGCCAGGGACCTGGGGTCAATTCCAGCCTTGGGTCGCTGTCTGTGTGGAGTTTGCACATTCTCCCTGCATGGGTTTCCTCCAGGTGCTCCGGTTTCCTCCCACAGTCCAAAGATGTGCGGGTTAGATTGATTGGCTATGCTAAAGTGTCAGGGGGGTTAGCAGGTTAAATATGAGGGGTTACGGGAATAGTGCCTGGGTGGGATTGTAGTTGGTGCAAACTCGATAGGCAGAATGGCTTCCTTCTGCACTGTAGGGATTCTATGATTCTATGATCTTAGTTCTTTATTTTCTCATTATCGAGATCAATTCCGTTGTGGCTGTTCCCTCATGAGAAAAGATTTCCAACATAATATTTCTCCAATAATTCTATGATTTATCCAGAGTGAAGGTTCATTAGTATTTCCATTGGATACTTCCAGTAGCTTCTCCTTAATCATTCCTTTCTAACCATGTAGAAGCATGTGAAGTGAAATAAATGGCATTTTTTCAGATCTCATGCCGTTGCCTACACTTTCATGGCACTTTTTGAAAGGTACCTGAAGTTGTCACCTCCATAGCTGCAACTGAATGAAACCAGTGATTGTCTGTTGGGAGAGGAAACATCTCAGGCTAGTGTAACAGTATCCTTGGAGAGAAGAAACTGTGGTATTGAGTTGGTACATGTGGAGACTAATTCGAAGGCCATGGCATAATGCTCCAGATCACTATGTCATAGCCTTAGAAATAGAAGCAGCACTATCTATACAATCATCAAGGAAAAGCACAGATGTAATAAATAGATGTACAAAGATGATGCTACTTACTATGCTTCTCTGGGTGCAAGGTTGCAAATATCCCTACAACAACCAAAGCCTATGCATTAAGATAGTGAACACTCTGAGGTACTGGGCAATCCTTCCAGCCAAATTGGAGTGAGAGATTATGTAACCACATAGGGGGCGGCACGGTAGCACAGTGGTTAGCACTGCTGCTTCACAGCTCCAGGGACCTGGGTTCGGTTCCCGGTTTGGGTCACTATCTGTGTGGAGTTTGCACATTCTCCTCGTGTCTGCGTGGGTTTCCTCCGGGTGCTCCGGTTTCCTCCCACAGTCCAAAGATGTGCGGGTTAGGTTGATTGGCTATGCTAAAATTGCCCCTTAGTGTCCTGAGATGTGTAGGTTAGAGGGATTAGCGGGTAAAATATGTAGGGATATGGGGATAGGGCCTGGGTGGGATTGTGGTCGGTGCAGACTTGATGGGCTGAATGGCCTCTTTCTGTACTGTAGGGTTTCTATGATTTCTATGATTTATAGAGAGGCAGGCTTCTTATCATTTTCTTGCATCTACGCCACAGTTGTTAGGCCCTGCAGCCAGATATCTGATGTACTAGAAAACAGATTGTGGGGTGTCACTGAGTGGGGAAGGCTACTCTTTCTAAGAAACCAACAATTCTCTATTATCTAGTAACTCACAAAGTCTTAGTGACAGCCCAACGAGAATAATGGGTGAAATAATCACCTACTACAATGAACGTTCTTCTGTTCCTGTTTCCTGCACTTGACCCCCCTCACTTAAGTGATACTGCTCCTGATGGCTATTCTTTAACCTCCCAATAGACTTTTTACTGAATTGTTGGTAACTGGAGTGGTACCTGGAGAGAGAGTTTTCACCACCTATGTTCGACTTTGTGTTTCACTCAGGAATAATGAGAAACTGATATAATTCATTGTTGATTTGGATCAAAGATAACTGAAGTTCCTTGAGCAGAGCTACTTTATCCAACATAGGAATGAAAAGTTAATTATGGCAGTGTCATAACTATAGTCGCAAATATATCTTAAGGCAGCATCGACCCTTGTATGGCCTCAACCTGAGGCAATTTCATTTTCTCTGACCTGAAAATTCAAACATGTGTGAAGGAATAGGGAATGTGCAAATAGGTAATTTGTCTTTAGTCACCTAGAGTATTATTATTTTGAGGTTCTGGTACTGAGTTAACAATTCAGGGGTCATGATAAACCCTGTCATAGCTAATTAAAAACCAAAACCAATAAATATAGGGATTTGTGGACTAGCAATTAAAAATAAAGATAGCTATCAAAGTGGTTAAAAATAGCTTTTTCACTAATGGCCTTTGAGGGAATCTGTCAACCTTTCCTCATCCATCCTGCAAATGTATTTAGTTCATACAGTATGGCAAAGCCATTGTATCCAGAGCCTGCCCTGATCCCACTCCATCAGATCCATTCCCTTCCATGGCCACATCTCAGGTTGAACACTACTAAGGTGTCTTCCTTGGATCGGAGATGAGTTTCCAACTTCATATCCTCTTCATCATCAAGGTCACCAACTTCTGTCTCCTTAACATTGCCCGTGATCCTGTTTCAGCACAGTTGCTGCTGCAATCTGCCTGTGAAGCCTCCAAATTCCACTGTTCCAATGTTCTCCTGGCTGATGTCCCACATATCACACTCCATAAACCTGAGCTCTTCCATAACTCTATTGTTCACATCCTAACAACAGCTTGTATTTATGCAGCATCTTTACTTTAGCAGGAGCATTACCAAGCAAAATCTGAAACCCAAGTCACAAAAGGAGATATATGGGGAGTTGAAGTTAGCTTTTAAAGAGTGTCTTAAAGGAGCAAAGATAGCAGGAGATATAAGGAACAAATTCAAAAGCTTAGGACCTTGGCATCTGAAGGCATTGTTGCCTATGTTGGAACAATGAGATCCTGTTCTAAGTCGTGGTCACCTATTGGTCCTACATTTGTTAGTTACCAGTTCGGTAATACACCTACTTAAAAATTATCATCTTTGTGTTCAACACCTTTCCATACCTGGTAATCTCCTCCAGCCCTACAAACTTCCAAAATTGCGTGCCTCCTTTTCTGGCCTTTAGCACACTCCCAATCGTATGCACCATGTGTTCAACTATCTAGGTAAATTTTAAAATTCCTTCCTTAAATCACAGCTCCATTAATTTGCTATTTAAAACCTACCATTTGACCAAGATTTTAATGCGTGCCTTAAATTGTCTGTGTGATTCAGTGTCAAATGTTGTTTGGTAATGTTCCCGTGAAGCAGCTTCTGATGTTTTGCTTTGTTAAAGGTGCTATATAAATAATTGTTGATTATTTATGCTTTTATCAAATGTTAAGGCCGAGGCCAGAAAACTCAAGGTGTTTTGTGAAGTTAGCCTAGACCCTAAATTTTACATTTGATTTTGGCATTGGTGAGCATAAGGTGTTTCACTCCAGGTATGATTCAAGTGACTCACTAGGAAGCTTTGATTAAACAAGGTTTATTTAAGAACACAGTTAGACTATAACAAAAAAGAATTAGCATAACCTTTACCACTTGCAAGACTTAAACATGACACAGTATAATTCTTAACAGCTAGCTATCTCTGTTGTTCCAATTTAAAGCAATACCTCATAGACATATACCCTTCTTCAGTATTAGTTGGCACTAAAACAAGTATGCTGACATGATGCTAGATTTCCAGTTTTTTAACACCTTCTTTCTCTGCAACTTCCAAAATAGCAACACTCAGACAGCAGAATCTCTAACTACAGAGAGATTTAAAAAGAGACACCGTTCTCTCTCTCTCTCTCTCTACTCCAAACAACATCTGAAACAGCAACTAAGCTGGAATTGTCTATGAAAGTCTAGCTGTCCCCAATCATGTGACTTTACCTGTCAATTATCCCAATCAAGCTCTACTCTGCAATCCCAGGGGAACACTAAAACAGCAGAATACTGCATTAGTTCAGATTAAAACAAATATTGAATCAATTACACTGCCTCAGTACCAATAGAGGACACCGGTTGAAGACAAAATGGCTCCGATAAAATGCCAGGGACTGCTAGAAACATCCCGCAGAGAAACATGATTAAAATACATTTCTTAAAGCACAGTATCGTCACACAAGTGACTTAGCACACCACTAAATTATAGTCAAATTATATCGCCATCTTTTTAGGCCAACAATGAATAAGCAATAAAAACAGTTATCCCATGCCATCAACATTTGGAGTAAAAACAAAATAATTATTTTTGTTGTGTGCTCTAGGAAGTAATTCATCATAACTGCAGCAGTCTAGTAGCCAACGCCCCCTTTTTCAAGGATTGTGATTCAAACTTCATTATTGCATTACTCAGCAAACTGAAATTTCACGTTTCTCAATGTGGTGAGGTCCTCTTTCATGAAGGTGCAGTTGCAAACTATATGTTATTTATTGAGAGAGGTACAATGCTAATGGAGGGACCCAACTTTTCAAAGAAGTTGTCTGATGGATCATTCTTGGGAGGTAGGTCAGAATACTATAACATTTTTTTTACAATATACTGTATGCATGTGACTTCCAATTGAAAATAAATTATAAGTGATGTGCAAGCGTAATTGCTTAGCACGAGTAAATATTCAGCCATTGCCTGGTACAGTGAGACTCCGATCATTTTATCATTAGTAGTTCATGAATTTGCTTTATAGTGTTTGTGATTCACAATGTGTTACAATATAGAATGGGGAACTATTTAACATGCACACCTCATTATCTCAAATATTTATACATGCCTTTTCCAGAATTGGTATTATGTTCCCTATTATTCACATTGCAAGCATCACAATGAAATATATTTCTATTTTGCGATAAATGATTGAGAAAGTTTAATCCGTTACCTGATGAAAAAAATTCCATCTATCATCAGCTGGAAGTGATTTCCTTCAGTTTGTAAAGACTTAACATATAACTAACAAGGTAAGGGGGAAAAGGTTCAGTGGAGATGTGCGGGGGAAATTGCTGGCATCCATCATTAAAGAAGAAATAGCAGGACACCTGGAAAAAAAATGGTTCGATCAAGCAGATGCAGCATGGATTCATGAAGGGAAAGTCGTGATTGATGAATTTACTGGATTTTTATGAAGATGTAACGAGTGCAGTTGACAGAGGGGAACCGGTGGATGTGGTGTTTTTGGATTTCCAGAAGGCATTCGATAAGGTGCCTCACAAAAGGTTGCTGCAGAAGATTAGGGTACACGGAGTTGGGGGTAAAGTGTTAGTGTGGATTGAGGATTGGTTATCTAACAGGAAGCAGAGAGTTGGAATAAATGGGTGCTTTTCTGGTTGGCAGTTGGTGACTAGTGGCGTGCCGCAGGGATCGGTGCTGGGGCCTCAACTGTTTACCATGTACATAGACGATCTGGAGGAGGGGACCGAGTGTAGGGTAACAAAGTTTGCGGATGATACAAAGATGAGTGGGAAAGCGAATTGCGTGGAGGATGCGGAAAGTCTGCAGAGAGATTTGGATAGGCTAAGTGAGTGGGCGAGGATCTGGCAGATGGAGTATAACGTTGACAAGTGTGAGGTTATCCACTTTGGAAGGAATAATAGTAAAATGGGCTATTATTTAAAATGGTGAAAAATTACAATATGCTACTGTGCAGAGGGACTGGGGGTCCTTGTGCATGAATCGCAAAAACTCAGTTTGCAGGTGCAGCAGGTGATCAAGAAGGCAAATGGAATGTTGGCCTTTATCGCGAAGGGGATGGAGTATAAAAACAGGGAGGTCTTGCTGCAATTGTACAAGGTACTGGTGAGGCCGCAACTGGAGTACTGTGTGCAATTTTGGTCCCCTTATTTGCGGAAGGATGTATTGGCCTTGGAGGGAGTACAGAGAAGGTTCACCAGGTTGATACCGGAGATGAGGGGGTTAGCTTATGAGGAGAGATTGAGTAGATTGGGCCTGTACTCATAGAAACCCTACAGTGCAGAAGGAGGCCATTCAGCCCATCGAGTCCGCACCAACCACAATCCCACCCAGGCCCTACCCCCACACATTTACCCGCTAACCTACGCATCTCAGGACTCCCAGGGGCAATTCCCAACCTGGCCAATCAACCTAACCCGCACATCTTTGGACTGTGGGAGGAAACCGGAGCACCCGGAGGAAACTCGTTGGAGTTTAGAAGGCTGAGGGGAGATCTTATAGAGACATGTAAGATAATGAAGGGGCTAGACAGGGTAGAGGCAGAGAGATTCTTTCCATTTAGAAAGGAAACAAGAACTAGAGGACACAGCCTCAAAATAAGGGGGAGTTAGTTTAGGACAGAGTTGAGGAGGAACTTCTTCTCTCAGAGGGTAGTGAATCTCTGGAATTCTCTGCCCATTGAAGCAGTGGAGGCTACCTCGTTAAATATGTTTAAGTCACAGGTAGATACATTGCTGATCAATAAAGGAATTAAGGGTTATGGGGAGCGGGCGGGTAAGTGGAACTAAACCACTATCAGATCAGCTGTGATCTTATTGAATGGTGGGGCAGGCTCGAGAGGCTAGATGGCCTACTCCTGCTCCTATTTCGTATGTTCTTAAGTGTTTTACACAGAGGGTGGTGCTGTCCTGGAGTGTACTGCCAAGTGAAGCGGTTGAGGCAGTTACGTTAGTGACATTTAAGATTTATCTGGATAGAGACATGAACAGACAGGAATCAGTAATCTACTCCTATAAGATAGAATTGGGTAAATGACAGGAAGGAATATGTGTATGGAACAATCAAACTCTGGATTTTTGATGCAAATTTGAAGTCAAATTGACTTTATTGTTAGAACATTGTGGCCATCTTGTGGCCATAGGATGCATTGAAAAATCTGAAATTAAATTGGTTCTGTGTTTATAGCTACACATGAAAATCAGAATATATTGAATTACATGTTTCAAACATGGGCCGCAATTTTCCCAAAAGCGCTGAATTGGCGGGAAAACTGTTCTAGATCACGACTGTTTTCTCAGTTCAGCTTCTCACTCGAATCTACCCACTCTGTGCAGACGTCACAATCGTGAACATCATTAAAAACCTGGGGGCCATTTATTTATTTGCCATTTATTTATTTGCACCAAAGAGCCTGAAATCGGCGGGATGAGCGGGAACCCGCACATGCGCACATCGCTGGGAGATCGCAGAAAAGTCCTCCCGGCATCCAGATCACTGCCCTCAAACCCCCCCAGACATCGCTGGCCTCATTGATGGCCCCCACAACCCCCCAACACAGACATCACTGGCCTCATTGCTGCGCCCCACCCCGTCTCCCCCTACACACAGACATGACTGCCTGCTCACCTCATGCCCCCATGGATCTGGATGAAGCAGGTTCCCAATCGCTCCATCCCTTGAACATACTATCCTCACTGCTGCCCTGCAGAGAACTAGCATTGTGCTAACATGCACAACCCCAGCTTGTGATCATTCCCTCTCTTGAATGGGAGCCTTGAGTATTGCACACCCCCTGGACACAGCAGCCTATTGAGTGGCAGCCAATCAGCACCCCGAGGGATGAATGACACTCAATTGATTGCAGCTTTCAAAATCTCTCATAAGCATTTGTTGCCAACGGGCCCTTGACTGGCCGCACTCACTGCACCTGCACTCCCCTAATAAGAAGTCTCACAACACCAGGTTAAAGTTGGTAGCACAAGCCACTAGCTTTCGGAGCGCTGCACCTTCATCAGGTGAGTGGGAGTTCTGAAGGGGCAGCGCTCCGAAAGTTAGTGGCTTGTGCTACCAAATAACCTGTTGGACTTTAACCTGGTGTTGGGAGACTTCTTACTGTGTTTACCCCAGTCCAATGCCGGCATCTCCACATCATGGCTCCCCTAATAAGCCAGAGCTGTATATAAGCTGCAGAAATGGACACACAGCCAGTCACGCGACAAAAATGGCTGCGCGGAAATCTGCTCCCAGATTTTCAGAGGCAGAGCAGGAGCACCTGCTAGATACCCATGGAGGAGAGGTGTGATCGTCTGGATAATGTGGTGGTTTGAGGGCCCAGATCGGTTTGGAGGGGGAATAGTGGTTGCACTTGCTCCTGGGGTGTGGTGGATGTGTCGTTGGTTGCTCCCCGCTCACTGCACAGCACCAGCTAGGTGAAGAGGACTGCAATCAAGGCTTCCCTCGCTGCCCTTCCTTGCCAGCCAACTGCCATCGCCACCCGCCCACTTTCCTCCGGCTCTTCATTTGGCAGGATGCCCACCTCGCCCCCTCTCCTGCTCCAGTTGGTCTCCCCGCTGCTGGTGATGTTGTGAAGAGCGCAGCCAACGATAATGATGCGTGAAGCACGCGCAGGGTCATAATGGAGGGCCCCCCCCAGAGAGGTCCAAGCAGCAGAACTGCATCTTCGGCCAGCGACGGACCGGGTGGCTACAGGGGCCTCATTGTAGCAGGTCTCCGCCTCGGTCTGGGGCCTCAACACAGGCGTCATCAGCCATGACCTCAGTGGATAACCCTCGTCACTCAGTAGCCATTCTGGGAGCCTGGGCTGGTCTTCAAAGAGCCTAGGGATGTCCGACTGCCGGATCACAAAGCTGTCATGGACGCTCCCTGGGTGGCGTGCATCGACCTGCATGATCTTCATTTGATGGTCGCAGACAATTTGGACGTTCAGGGACTGGAACCCCTTAGAACCATAGAAAATTACAGCTCAGAAACAGGCCTTTTGGCCCTTCTTGTCTGTGCCGAACCATTTTATGCCTAGTCCCACTGACCTGCACTTGGACCATATCCCTCCACACCCCTCTCATCCATGAACCCGTCCAAGTTTTTCTTAAATGTTAAAAGTGACCCCGCATTTACCACTTTATCCGGCAGCTCATTCCACACTCCCACCACTCTCTGCGTGAAGAAGCCCTCCCTAATATTCCCTTTAAACTTTTCTCCTTTCACCCTTAACCCATGCCCTCTGGTTTTTTTCTTCCCTAGCCTCAGTGGAAAAAGCCTGATTGCATTCACTCTATCTATACCCATCTTAATTTTATACACCTCTATCAAATCTCCCCTCAATCTTCTACGCTCCAGGGAATAAAGTCCCAACCTATTCAATTTCTCTCTGTAACTCAGCTTCTCAAGTCCCGGCAACATCCTTGTGAACCTTCTCTGCACTCTTTCAATCTTATTTACATCCTTCCTGTAACTAGGTGGCCAAAACTGTACACAATGCTCCAAATTTGGCCTCACCAATGTCTTATATAACCTTACCATAACACTCCAACTTTTATACTCGATACTCCGATTTATAAAGGCCAATGTACCAAAGGCACTCTTTACGACCCTATCCACCTGTGACCTCACTTTTAGGGAATTCTGTACCTGTATTCCCAGATCCCTCTGTTCAACTGCACTCTTCAGAGTCCTACCATTTACCCTGTACGTTCTTCTTTGGTTTGTCCCTCCAAAGTGCAATATCTCACACTTGTCCGCGTTAAACTCCATTTGCCATTTTTCAGCCCATTTTTCTAGTTGGTCCAAATCCCTCTGCAAGCTTTGAAAACCTTCCTCACTGTCCACTACACCTCCAATCTTTGTATCATCAGCAAACTTGCTGATCCAATTTACCACATTATCATCCAGATCATTGATATAGATGACAAACAACAATGGACCCAACACCGATCCCTGCGGCACACCACTAGTCACAGGCCTCCACTCAGAGAAGCAATCCTCCACAACCACTCTCTGGCTTCTTCCATTGAGCCAGTGTTTTATCCAATTTACTACCTCCCCATGTATACCTAGCGACTGAACCTTCCTAACTAACCTCCCATGAGAGACCTTGTCAAAGGCCTTGCTGAAATCCAGTTAGACAACATCCACCGCCTTCGCTTCATCCACTTTCCTGGTAACCTCCTCGAAAAACTCTAATAGATTGGTCAAACATGACCTACCACGCACAAAGCCATGTTGACTCTCCCTAATAAGTCCCTGTCTATCCAAATATTTGTAGATCCTATCCCTTATCACACCTTCCAATAACTTGCCCACCACCGACGTCAAACTTACTGGCCGATAATTTCCCGGATTTCTTTTGGAACATTTTTTAAACAACGGAACAACATGAGCCACCCTCCAATCATCCGGCACCTCCCCCGTGAATACTGACATTTTAAATATGTCAGCCAGGGCCCCTGCAAGTTCAACACTAGCTTCCCTCAAGGTCCGTGGGAATACCCTGTCCGGTCCTGGGGATTTATCCACTCTGATTTGCCTCAAGACAGCAAGCACCTCCTCCCCTTTAATCTGTAAAGCTTCCATGGCCTCCCTACCAGTTTGCCCTATTTCCGTAGACTCCATGCCCATTTCCTCAGTAAATACGGATGCAAAAAAACCATTTAGTACCTCCCCCATCTCTTTTGGTTCCATACACAGTCTACCACTCTGGTCTTCAAGATGACCAATTTTATCCCTCACTATCCTTTTGCTCCTAACATACCTATAGAAGCTCTTTGGATTTTCCTTCACTCTGTCTGCCAAAGCAACCTCATGTCTTCTTTTAGCCCTCCTGATTTCCCTCTTAAGTAGCTTCTTGCACTTTTTATACTCCTCGAGCATCTGATCTGTTCCTTGCTGCCTGTACATTTCATACAACTCCCTCTTCCTCTTAATCAGTGTTACAATCTCCCTCGAGAACCAAGGTTCCTTATTCCTATTTACTTTGCCTTTAATCCTGACAGGAACATACAAACTCTGCACTCTCAAAATTTCTCCTTTGAAGGCCTCCCACTTTCCATTTACATCCTTACCAGAGAACAGCCTGTGCCAATCCACACTTCCCAGATCCCTTCTCATTTCATCAAATTTGGCCTTTTTCCAGTTCAGAACTTCAACCCGAGGACCAGATCTATCCTTATCCACGATCAAGTTGAAACTAATGGCATTATGATCACTGGATCCAAAGTGTTCCCTCACACTCACATCCATCACCTGCCCTAACTCATTTCCCAATAGGAGATCCAATATTGCATCCTCTCTAGTTGGCACCTCTATATACTGATGTAGAAAATTCTCCTGAACACATTTTACAAACTCTACCCCGTCTAAACCTTTAACAGTATGCGAGTCCCAATCTATATGTGGAAAATTAAAATCCCCTACTATCACATTTTGTGTTTCTTGCAGTTGTCAGCTATCTCTCCGCTGATTTGCTCCTCCAATTCTCGCTGACTATTGGGTGGTCTATAATACAAGCCCATTAATGTGGTCATACCTTTCCTGTTTCTCAGCTCCACCCATAGGGCCTCTGTAGACAAGCTCCCTAATCTATCCTGCCTGAGTACCGCTGTAACATTTTCCCTGACCAACAATGCCACCCCCCCACCTTTTATCCCTCTGCCTCTATCCCGCCTGAAACATTGGAATCCTGTTCAAAAATTGCTGCGGCCCTGCATGGGGGGCCCACAAGGTGATGTGTGTCCCATCTACTGCACCCTGCACATTCGGAATCCCGGAAATGGATGCGAAGCCGAGAGCACGGCCCACATCGAAATTAATGAACTGCCCTTCCCGGGCATACAGGGCATCTGTGACCTGCCGCACATATCTGTGCACGGAGGCCTGGGAGATCACAGCTAGGTCGCCACTGGGAGCCTGGAATGATCCGGAGGCATAGAAATTGAGGACAGGTCACCTTCACGTCCACAGGGAACGGTTGGCCGCCCCTCCCCTCAGGTGCCAGGTATGAGAGCACCTCACAAAATGTGTCGCACCGTGGTTTTGGACAAGCGCAGCCGGTGATGACACATCTCCTCTGAGAGGACCTTGAAGGAATTGCTTGTAACTCGGCGCCCTCGGCACCCTCTGCCTTCTGTGCACCCTCTCACTCACCTTCTGGCCCTCAGCGGCAGCCCCCTGCCTTCCTTCCTGAGGGTCTGGTGGTGGCTGCTCTTGCGGTGGTCTCTTCACGCCTGCCTCCTCCTCCTCCTCCGCCCCTGTTGCCACCAACATGGCCAGCTCCAGATCGAGCAAACCAAGATCCATCTGCTCAGTGGGGTTTGGAAAGAGCATAGAATGACTGATTATTCTCATTGGCTGCATAGACCCAGCACCACCCCAATCCCTCACTTGGGCCAGAACCCCCACTTGTGGGAGCTGGCAACCCCACACAATCCATGGTGCCACGCGTGGCCCGATTAGGGTTGTGTGAGATTCCCATCATGACAAATGCTGGTACAGGTTATGCAGGTCGGTGTGGAGACGTGGGCAATGCGCACCCTTGAGCCATTGCTATGTGTGCAACTGCAGCATCTGTTACAGGCATGTGTTGCTGATCTGTGTCACAGGGCAGGGACAGACTGCAAATCAGCACCCGATGTGCCCAGTGACTGCAGATTCCATGCAGTCCATGTCTGAACCTCTGCACCCCGGCCTGGAGCAGCAGCTGCTTCATCTGGTTAGGCCTCAGTCAGCACATGGTACACTCCTCCTCCACCCTGGAACACCAGCACTTAATCGAGTCCCTGACCACACCCCGCGGAAAGACAATGCCACTGCAAAGTACCGTGGAGGGGGAGGGTGAGCGGGAACCCTTGAGGCTGCCTCCCACAGTGCGTTACATTGTGCCCAGGAGGCGGGGGGGGGGGGGGGGGGGCGGAGAAGGGGGAGCCCTCGAGGCTGCTTCCCACAGTGCGTTATAGCGCTGCCCAAGAGGGGGGTGTGGAGCGGGAGCCCTTGAGGCTGCTTCCCACATTGCGCTACAGTGCTGCCCAGGAAGGGGGGTGGAGGGAAAGCGGGAGCCCTCGAGGCTGCTTCCCACAGTGCATTACAGTGCTGCCCAGGAGAGGTGGGGGGGGGGCGGGGCGCCGGACTCCCTGATGGAACCTCACCCAGAGAGCTGAGAGGAAATAGAAGCCCCCACCGATCCCACCTCCCCACCCCAGATATCACTGGTCCATGAGCCAACACCCGAAGGCAGCAGGAGGAAGGCCACCAGGCATCTCCAGGGCCTGTCTGCAATATCGCCTTTGCTCCGCCAGCAGCACTCACCTCCTCACGCCAGTTCAAGACTGCCACGCCAGGTTGAGACTTTTAAATACCTACTCTGATTCACGCCAAAGTTACATCACGCCAAAGAGGTGGGAGACGCAGATGTGGGTGGAGATTGCCGTGTGGATCCTGATAATGGCATGTAAAGTTATCTAAACTCATGCTAATCAATGGCCCGCTGGTTTTCAGCGGGTTCCCGGCGGCGCCATTTTTCTCTGGCTGGGAGATGCGCGTGGGTCGTAAAAGCCGACGGGGAACCCGCGAAATGGCCAACACGCACATCTCCCGGCCCGTCCCACCAGAAAAGATGGGAGAATCGCGGCCTTGGTCTCTGAAATCATGCTTTGGAATGCCATTTAAATTAGAAATGTTTATATATCTGCTATTACAAAGGAGAGGCATTTCAGGGTGGTGCATCAAGCATTCATATGCCAATATTTCATAGCATAATTTCAAGGTAAGTGGCATGAATGGGAGTTCTGTGATTTGATGTGTAAAGGAAAGAATGTAAGGATAATGGTAGTGGGAAGGAGGAAATGTACACAGAACTTTGTTGATCGTGTTTAATCCAACATCCCCTCATTTTGTCTGTAGCCTTGTAAGTTCCTTATCATTCAGTACCTGTCCAACTAACTTTAAAAGTGATTTATGAAATCAACTTCCAACACCATTTCAAGGTAGAGAATTGCATATCCCAGCAGCTCTCCTGTAAATCCTCTACCACTGATTTTGAATCTATTGACCTCTAATTATTGGCACACTCAGAAGAGGGAATTATTTTTCCTCACCTGCTCTATCAAAACCTCTCATTACCTTCAACATATATTAGGTCACCTCTAAATCTTCCCTGTTCCCAGGAAAATAGTCCTAAATTTTCTAATCTATCCTCACATCTGAGGTTTCTCAGATATGACACATGATATTTTGGTAACATCCTGGTAAACCTCCTCTGTCGCCTTTCTAAGGCCTTCACATCTTTCCTAAAGTGTTCGGCTCAGAATTACCACCATATTCCAACCTAACCAGTGATTAATAAAACTCTGTTATGATCTTCTTTGCTTTTATATTCTATTCCTCTATTTATAAACCTAATTAAGTCACCCTTTTTTAAAACTACCTTATAAACTTGCACTGTCAACATAAAGGAGTTCAGTATTTTGACTCCAAGATCAGTCTCCTCATTCACGCTTGTGAAAATGGTGCCATTTCTAGGTTACTGCCTCTTAATATTAGTCTTTCCAAATTGCAACACTTCATATTTCTACCTGCCATGTTTCTGCTAACTTCACCATCTATGTCATCCTGAATCCATAAGTATCCTCATCACTATCTACTATCTTATCAGGTTTGCCCCATATTAACTTTTTCAATTCCCTCCTGTACCTTTCATTACCTTCCTTGTTATTACTTGAATCTGGCTCCTGACATTTGTCTTAAGTTTTCTTTATCTGTTTAATTTAACCTTTATTTCCTTTGTGTTACACGCAGGGCACAATATATTTGGAGCTCTGGCTGCAAAACATGGCTCCTGGTGCTGCTGGTGTCGGTGCCATGGAAGCTCTTAGAAAAGGTGATAGTATGAATTTCCTGTCTGTGGGAAGTTTATTAAATCAGTCAACATTGTCACATGCTGATGTTATCTGCAAGGGCATCTCAATGTGAGACTTTGGTTCGTGGTGGTGAATATTATTGTTTTTTTGAAATGGTGTCAGAAGTCATGTGAAACCATTCATGAGAATAAGCAGCCTGGTCATGGGGTATCAATTAGACTAAAGGCTATTTATTAAATGAAAGAAAACATGAATACACACAATGGGACTATAATTCTGTAAGACACATTAACACCGGAGTAATGCGCATGTGAAAAGTTTTATCTAGAAATTACCCCTTGTTGCAAACCATATCCTCGATATCGGAACTGAATAGTACTTCCCTGTTCCCCAAATAACATCCACATTAAACAAATCTATGAGTTAAATCCAATTTATAGTTATCACACAATGATCCAATCTGGGAAGTGTCTTTGCCTGGTTCAGCGAAGATAGATAAACTGCTTTTATGAAGGTTTCTGCATTAACTTAGCTATAAGACTTTAAAAGAGTCTCTGCTGTTAGCTAGCTTGCTGATAACTGTTACCCTGGTCTTCCTGGGTGATGTTAAACTGGCCTTTCAATCAGATGTTAAACTGGCCTCTGCTTCTGCAGGAGTTGACAATAATACTCCTGGTTGTCTTTGATTCTGCTCACCGTGTATTGGGCCATATGTCTCTCCTAATTTCCTGATTCTGAAATTAGCATTTGATAGCAAATGGTCAATCATTTTGGTAAACTGCTTCCTGATGATAGGGTCATTTACATCTGATTTTATCGAGATGTCTGCTAATCTCATTACTGGGATAAGGATGCCTCTCATCAGCCCCACTGAATGTGGGCTGCTGGCAGATTCTCTCTTGTAATTAGGTAGATTACAACCTATCATTTCCTTTGTTAATTCTGAGTCTGGTTGTTACCAGGTAAATCCATGACAGAGCTTAATGGTGACTTGGTGCCTGACCTGCTATTTTGGATGTCACAGATTTTGTTAATGCTGTCTGTTAAACATGTTCAGATGAACATGTGTTTATTTGCATGAGGGATTCACACTGGGGCCATTTAAAGACTTCACCATGGAACTTTTGGGTGAAACACTTGGGTCAGAAACAACTGTTTTTAACTTAAATAAAGAGAATTACATTGAAATGAGGATCAAGTTACCTAAAGTGGACTGGGTGGATAGATTAGCAGGAGAGACAGTAAGCAACCATTTAAGAAGGTAATTCATGACTCTCAGCAAAAATACACCCCAGTAAAGAGGAAAGATTCTAAAAGAGATAAACCAACCTTGGCTAACCAAGGAAATGAAGGAGAGTGTCAAGTTGAAAGAAAAAGCTTATAAGGGGACAAAAGTTAGTGATAGTCCCAAAGACTAGGATAAATTCAGAATACAGCAAAGGAGGAATAAAAAGACAATAAAGAAAGAAAAAATAAACTGAGGGCAAACTAACGAGGAATATAAAACTAACAATAAGAGCTTCTTTAAATATATATAAAAGAAAAGAGAGGTCAAAGTAAACATAGTCCCCTTAGAAAATGAATCTGGGGTGATAGTTATGGGGAACAGGGAAATGGCAGAAGAGTTAAACAGATATTTTGCAACAGTCTTCATGGTGGAAGATACTTCAAACATCCCATGAATACTACAGAATACGGGGGGGGGGGGGGGGGGGGGGAGAGAGAAATTAAGTACCATCGCTAGAGAAGTAGCATTAGACAAACTAAGGGGCCTAAGAGCAGATAGGTCCCCTAACCCTGATGGCTTGCATCCTAGGATCCTAAAAGAAGTACAGAGATAGTGGGTGCATTGGTTGTAATTTACCAAAAATCTTTGGATTCTGGAGAAGTACTGGAGGATTGGAAAGCTGCCAATGTGACACCCCTATTCAAAAAGGGAGGGAGGCAAAAAGCAGGTAACGATTAGTCCGATTAGCCTAATATCTATTGTTGGAAAAATGTGGGTGGCACGTTGGCACAGTGGTTAGCACTGCTGCCTCACAGCACTGCTGCCTCACAGGTTCAATTCCTGGCTGGGGTCACTGTATGTGTGGAGTTTGCACGTTCTCCCCGTGTCTGCATGGATTTCCTCCGGGTGCTCCGATTTCCTCCCACAGTCTGAAACACGTGCTGGTTAGGTGCATTGTCCCGAACAGTCACCGGCATGTGGCAACGAGGGGAATTTCACAGTTATGTCATTGCAGTGTTAATGTAAGCCTACTTGTGACTAATAAATGATAAACAAATAAACAAAATGTCGGAATTAGTTATTATGGAAGTAATAGTGGCACATTTGGAAAATCATAATCTATTCAAGCAGAATTAGCATAACTTTGGGAAAAGGAAATCAGTTATGACTAATTTATTAGAGTTTTTTGGAGAAGTCTCAACCAGCACGGATAGAGGGGAACCAGTAGATGTGTTATATTTGGACTTCCAGAAGGCCTCACAAAATAAGTCATAAGATGTTTTTATGAGATAAGTAACCTATGGTATTGGAGACAGGATGTATGTGCATTTAGAACATAGAACAGTACAGCACAGAACAGGCCCTTCGGCCCACGATGTTGTGCCGAGCTTTATCTGAAACCAAGATCAAGCTATCCCACTCCCTATCATCCTGGTGTGCTCCATGTGCCTATCCAATAACCGCTTAAATGTTCCTAAAGTGTCTGACTCCACTATCACTGCAGGCAGTCCATTCCACACCCCAACCACTCTCTGCGTAAAGAACCTACCTCTGATATCCTTCCTGTATCTCCCACCACGAACCCTATAGTTATGTCCCCTTGTAATAGCTCCATCCACCCGAGGAAATAGTCTTTGAACGTTCACTCTATCTATCCCCTTCATCATTTTATAAACCTCTATTAAGTCTCCCCTCGGCCTCCTCTGCTCCAGAGAGAACAGCCCCAGCTCCCGCAACCTTTCCTCATTAGACCTACCCTCCAAACCAGGCAGCATCCTGGTAAATCTCCTCTGCACTCTTTCCAGCGCTTCCACATCCTTCCTATAGTGAGGTGACCAGAACTGCACACAATACTCCAAATGTGGTCTCACCAAGGTCCTGTACAGTTGCAGCATAACCCCACGGCTCTTAAACTCCAACCCCCTGTTAATAAAAGCTAACACACTATAGGCCTTCTTCACAGCTCTATCCACTTGAGTGGCAACCTTTAGAGATCTGTGGATATGAACCCCAAGATCTCTCTGTTCCTCCACAGTCTTCAGAACCCTACCTTTGACCCTGTAATCCACATTTAAATTAGTCCTACCAAAATGAATCACCTCACATTTATCAGGGTTAAACTCCATTTGCCATTTTTCAGCCCAGCTTTGCATCCTATCTATGTCTCTTTGCAGCCTACAACAGCCCTCCACCTCATCCACTACTCCACCAATCTTGGTGTCATCAGCAAATTTACTGATCCACCCTTCAGCCCCCTCCTCTAAGTCATTAATAAAAATCACAAAGAGCAGAGGACCAAGCACTGATCCCTGCGGCACTCCGGTAGCAACCTGCCTCCAATCCGAAAATTTTCCATCGACCACCACCCTCTGTCTTCGATCAGACAGCCAGTTACCTATCCAATCGGCCAACTCTCCCTTTATCCCACACCTCCTCACTTTCATCATAAGCCGACCATGGGGGACTTTATCAAACGCCTTACTAAAATCCATGTATATGACATCAACTGCCCTACCTTCATCAACACACTTAGTTACCTCCTCAAAAAATTCTATCAAATTTGTGAGGCACGACTTGCCCTTCACGAATCCATGCTGACTATCCCGAATTAATCCGCATCTTTCTAAATGGTCGTAAATCCCATCTCTAAGGACCTTTTCCATCAATTTACCAACCACCGAAGTAAGACTAACCGGTCTATAATTACCAGGGTCATTTCTATTCTCTTTCTTAAACAGAGGAACAACATTCGCCATTCTCCAGTCCTCTGGCACCATCCCCGTGGACAGCGAGGACCCAAAGATCAAAGCCAAAGGCTCTGCAATCTCATCCCTTGCCTCCCAAAGAATCCTAGGATACATTTCATCAGGCCCAGGGGACTTATCGACCTTCAGTTTATTCAAAACTGCCAGGACATCCTCCCTCTGAACATCTATTTCCTCCAGCCTATTAGCCTGTAACACCACCTCTTCCTCAAAAACATGGCCCCTCTCCTTGGTGAAGACTGAAGAAAAGTATTCATTAATCACCTCACCTATCTCTACTGACTCCATACACAAGTTCCCACTACTGTCCTTGACCGGCCCTAACCTCACCCTGGTCATTCTTTTATTCCTCACATAAGAGTAAAAAGCCTTGGGGTTTTCCTTGATCCGACCCGCCAAGGACTTCTCGTGTCCCCTCCTAGCTCTCCTAAGCCCCTTTTTCAGCTCATTCCTTGCTAACTTGTAACCCTCAATTGAGCCATCTGAACCTTGTTTCCTCATCCCTACATAAGCTTCCCTTTTCCTTTTCACAAGACATTCCACCTCTTTTGTGAACCATGGTTCCCTCACTCGGCCATTTCCTCCCTGCCTGACAGGGACATACCTATCAAGGACATCCAGTATTTGTTCCTTGAAAAAGTTCCACTTTTCATTAGTTCCTTTCCCTGACAGTTTCTGTTCCCATCTTATGCCCCCTAATTCTTGCCTAATCGCATCATAATTACCTCTCCCCCAATTGTAAACCTTGCCCTGCCGTACGGCCCTATCCCTCTCCATTGCAATAACAAAAGACACCGAATTGTGGTCACTATCTCCAAAGTGCTCTCCCACAACCAAATCTAACACTTGGCCCGGTTCATTTCCCAGTACCAAATCCAATGTGGCCTCACCTCTTGTCGGCCTATCCACATATTGTGTCAGGAAACCCCCCTGCACACACTGCACAAAAACTGCCCCATCCGAACTGTTTGACCAACAAAGGTTCCAATCAATATTTGGAAAGTTAAAGTCCCCCATGACAACTACCCTGTGACCCCTACACATATCCATAATCTGCTTAGCAATTTCTTCCTCCACATCTCTATTACTATTTGGGGGCCTATAGTAAACACCTAACAACGTGACCGCTCCTTTCCTATTTCTAACCTCAGCCCATATTACCTCAGTGTGCAGATCCCCCTCGAAGTGCCTTTCCGCAGCCGTTAAACTATCCTTGATTAACAATGCCACTCCTCCACCTCTTTTACCAGCTTCCCTACACTTAGTGAAACATCTATACCCCGGAACGTCCAACAACCATTCCTGTCCTTGTTCTACCCACGTCTCCGTAATGGCCACAACATCGTAGTCCCAAGTACCAATCCACGCCCCAAGTTCATCTACCTTGTTCCGGATGCTCCTTGCATTGAAGTAGACACACTTCAACCCACCTTCCTGTCTACCGGTACCCACCCTTGACCCTGATACCTTCCCCAATACCTCACCACCCTCACTGACTTCTGGACTACAACTCATTTTCCCACTCCCCTGACAAATTAGTTTAAACCCCCCTGAAGAGCCGTAACAAATTTCCCTCCTTGGATATTGGTGCCCCTCTGGTTCAGGTGCACCCCGTCCTGTTTGTACAGGTCCCACCTTCCCCAGAATGTGTTCCAATTATCCACGTATCTGAAACCCTCCCTCCTACACCATCCCTGCAACCACATGTTTAACTGCACTCTCTCCCTGTTCCTCAACTCGCTATCACGTGGCACCGGCAACGTACCAGAGATGACCACATGTTTCGTCTTGGCTCTCAGCTTCCAGCCCAGCTCCAGAAATTCCTGCTTTAAATCCCCGTCCCTTCTCTTACCTATGTCATTGGTACCAATGTGTACCACGACTTGTGGCTGTTTCCCCTCCCCCTTCAGAATCCGGAAAACACGGTCTGAGACGTCACGGACCTTGGCATCCAGTAGGCAACATACCATCCGTGAGTCTCTTTTGCTGCCACAGAACCTCCTATCTATCCCTTTAACTAACGAGTCCCCAATAACTATTGCCCTCCCGCTCTGCCCCTTACCCTCCCGAGCCACAGAGACGGACACAGTGCTGGAGATCCTCTCACTGCGGCTCACCACTGGTATGTCATCCCCCTCAACCGTATCCAAAGCGGAATACTTGTTGCTAAGGGGAACGACCACTGGGGATCCCTGCACAGACTGCTTCCTCCCAGCCCCTCTCACCGTCACCCATCTGTTTTCATTCCTCGGAGTAACTGTATCCCTAAAGCTTCTGTCTATGGCCACCTCTGCGTCCCTAATGATTCTAAGTTCATCCAACTCCAGCTCCAGTTCCCTAACACGGTTTTGGAGGAGCTGCAGATGGGTGCACTTCCCACATATGTAATCAGCAGGGACACTGTCATCGTCCCTCACCTCAAACACAGTGCAAGAGGAACATAGCACTGCCTGCACACCCATCCCCTCTAGATACCTTGCCAGTACCAGGTAGAAACAGCAAGAATGAATTAAACTCACCCCTGCCTCGCCCTTTCTGCATCAGCCCTGTGAGCCAAAGCCTTACAGCTCACACTCTGCTTCCCACTCACTCAAGCCCTGCGAGCCAAAGCCTTATAGCTCACACTCTGCTTCCCACTCACTCAAGCCCTGCGAGCCAAAGCCTTATAGCTCACACTCTGCTTCCCACTCACTCAAGCCCTGCGAGCCAAAGCCTTATAGCTCACACTCTGCTTCCCACTCACTCCACTGCCCGCTCCTGACGCTGCCCGCTGTATACTGCAGCCTACCTTTTATACTTCACGCGCTTAAAAAACCCTTCCCAGACTCCTTAGCAGCCCACTTCCAGTTTTCACTTTAAACTTAAAATACAACTGCAAAAGTAAAGGCCAAAAAAAACCACACACTAGCTGACTAATTAAATGAATAAACAATTCAATTAATCTCTCACCAGCACTGCTGCCTCCAATCACTCCCTCTCAGCTTACTCCAGTGGAACATTTAGAACGGAACAATCTCATTAGTGACAGACAGCATGGTTTTGTAAGAGGGAGGTCGTGCCTTACAAATTTGGTGGAGTTTTTTGAGGAAGTGACAAAAACGGTTGATGAAGGAAGGGCCGTGGATGTCGTCTATATTGAGTTCAGTAAGGCATTTGACAAAGTCCCACATGGCAGGTTGGTTAAGAAGGTTAAGACTCATGGGATACAAGGAGAAGTGGCTAGATGGGTGGAGAACTGGCTTGGCCATAGGAGACAGAGGGTAGTGGTCGAAGGGTCTTTTTCCGGCTGGAGGTCTGTGACCAGTGGTGTTCCGCAGGGCTCTGTATTGGGACCTCTGCTATTTGTGATATATATAAATGATTTGGAAGAAGGTGTAACTGGTGTAATCAGCAAGTTTGCGGATGACACGAAGGTGGCTGGACTTGCGGATAGCGATGAGCATTGTCGGGCAATACAGCAGGATACAGATAGGCTGGAAAATTGGGCGGAGAGGTGGCAGATGGAGTTTAATCTGGATAAATGCGAAGTGATGCATTTTGGAAGAAATAATGTAGGGAGGAGTTATACAATAAATGGCAGAGTCATCAGGAGTATAGAAACACAGAGGGACCTAGGTGTGCAAGTCCACAAATCCTTGAAGGTGGCAACACAGGTGGAGAAGGTGGTGAAGAAGGCATATGGTATGCTTGCCTTTATAGGATGGGGTATAGAGTATAAAAGTTGGAGTCTGATGATGCAGCTGTATAGAATGCTGGTTAGGCCACATTTGGAGTACTGCGTCCAGTTCTGGTCGCCGCACTACCAGAAGGATGTGGAGGCGTTAGAGAGAGTGCAGAGAAGGTTTACCAGGATGTTGCCTGGTATGGAGGGTCTTAGCTATGAGGAGAGATTGGGTAAACTGGGGTTGTTCTTCCTGGAAAGACGGAGAATGAGGGGAGATCTAATAGAGGTGTACAAGATTATGAAGAGTATAGATAGGGTGAACAGTGGGAAGCTTTTTCCCAGGTTGGAGGTGACGATCACGAGGGGTCACGGGCTCAAGGTGAGAGGGGCGAAGTATAACTCAGATATCAGAGGGACGTTTTTTACACAGAGGGTGGTGGGGGCCTGGAATGCGCTGCCAAGTAGGGTGGTGGAGGCAGGCACACTGACATCGTTTAAGACTTACCTGGATAGTCACTTGAGCAGCCTGGGAATGGAGGGATACAAACGATTGGTCTAGTTGGACCAAGGAGCGGCACAGGCTTGGAGGACCGAAGGGCCTGTTTCCTGTGCTGTACTGTTCTTTGTTCTTTGTTGTTCTTTGTAGTATGTTGGCATATATAGAGAATTGGCAAATGGGCAGGAAACAGCAAATGGGGATAAGGGGTTCTTTTTCGGCTTGGTGACCTATAATCTTTGAGGTTCCACAGGGAACAGTGCTGGGACTGCAGCTGTTTACGATATATATTGTAGGAAGAAAACAAATGTATTGTAGGCAAATTTGAGGATGGTACAAAAATAGGTGAAAAGGCAAGTTGCAAGAGGGATACAAACAGTTTACAAAGAGATATTGATAGGTTAAGTGGGCAAAAAGTTGGCAAATGGAATAGTGTGGAAAAATGTGAAGTTGTTCATTTTAGAAGGATAAACAAAAGAACAGAGCATTATTTAAATTGAGAAAAACTGCAGAAAACTGCAATACAAAGGGACGTGGGGTATTTGTGCAACGAACTTAGAAAGTTTGCACTCAGGTGCAGCAGATATTCAGGAAGGCTAATGGAGTGTTGGCCCTTATTCCAAAGGGATTGGAGTATAAGAGTAGGGAAAGTCTTGGTGCAACTGTACAAAGTACAGTTGGTGCAACGACAATAATCTCTCCCTCAATATCAACAAAACAAAGGAGATTGTCATCTACTTCAGGAAGCGTAGTGGAGAACATGCCCCTGTCTACATCAATGGGAATGAAGTAGAAATGGTCAAGAGCATCAGGTTTTTAGGTATCTAGATCACCAACAACCTGTCCTGGTCCCCCCATGCTCGACACTATAGTTATGAAAGCCCACCAATGCCTCTACTTTCTCAGAAGACTTAGGAAATTTGACATGTTAGCTACGATTCTAACCAACTTTTACAGATACAGCATAGAAAGTATTCTTTCTGTTTGTATCACAGCTTGGTATGGCTCCTGCTCTGCCCAAGCCCACAAGAAACTACAAAAGGTCATGAATGTAGCCCAATCCATCACGCAAACCAGCCTCCCCTTCATTGACTTTGTCTAGACTTCCCACTGCCTCGGAAAAGCAGCCAGCATAACTAAGGACCCCACAAACCCCGGACATACTCTCTTCCACCTTCTTCTGTTGGGAAAAAGATGCAGAAGTGTGAGGTCATGTACCAACTGACTCAAAAACAGCTTCTTCCAAGCTGCAATCAGACTTTTGAATGGACCTACCTCGCACTAAGTTGATCTTCTCTACACCCTAGCTATGACTGTAACACTACATTCTGCACTCTCCTTTCCTTCTCTGTGAATGGTATGCACAAAAAACAATATTTTTCACTATATATTATACATGTGACAATAATAAATTCAATCAAATCAAATCAAGGTACTGGTGAGACCACATCTGAAGTACTGAGAGCAGTTTTGGTCCCCTTATTTAAGGAAAGATATTATTTCATTGGAGGCAGTTCAGAGAAGGTTCACTAGGATGATCCTTGGTGTGGAGGGATTGTCTTATGAGAAAAGGTTAAATAGGTTGGGACTCTACTCATTGGGGTTTAGAAGAATGAAATGTTATCTCATTGAAACATAAAATTCCTAAGGAGCTTGACAGGGTAAATGCTGAGAAGATGTTTACTCTCATGGGAGAATCTAGGACCAGAGGGCATAGTCTCAGATAAAGGGGCACCAATTTAAGACTGAGATCAGGAGGAATTTCTTCTCCCAGAAGATTGAGAGTCTTTGGAACTCCTTGCCACAGAGAGCTGTGGGGGTAGAGTCCTTGTGTATATTTAAGACTGAGATAGATTTTTGGTCAGTAAGAGAATCAAGGGTTACAGGGAAAGGGCAGGAAAGTGGATGTGAGGAATGTTGGATCAGCTATGATCCTACTGAATGGCAGAACAGGGTCGAGGGGTCAAAGGGTCTACTTCTGTTCCTATTTCTTATGGTCTTATCTGTTTTCTACTTTCTTTAGCGCTTGCATGGTAAGTAGAAGTACTGTGACTCAGAGGTTCTTTGAGTCAGAGCACAAGAAAAGAAGGAGTAGGCCACCAGGCCCTTCGAGCCTGCCCCGCCATTCAATATGATCAAGGCTGATTTATGCTGGCCTCAATTATTTTTCTGTGCCATCTTCCCATTGTCTTCTATTCCTCAATCTATCAAATATTTATCCACTTCCACTTTAAATATTTGTATTGATCCAGCCTCCACCACCCTTTGGAGCAGTGAATTCCAGAGATTCACTCCCTCTGCGAGAAGAAATTTTTATGCATCTCAGTTTTAAATGATCAGCCCTTTATCTTGCAGCTTGTCCCCTTATTTGAGACTCTCCCACTAGTGAAATCATCTCACCATCTACCCTGTCAAGCCCCATCAGGATTTTAAATGTTTGAATAAGATCACTCCTCACTCTTTTAAACTCCAAGGAATATAGACCCAGACTATTCAGTCTCTCTTGATACGATAACCTTCATCCCAGGAAATAGGCTGGTGAATCTCCTTTGGACTGCCTCCGATATTGCTATATCCTCTTTTAGGTAAGGGGACCAAAGCAGTACGCAGTATTCAAGGTGTAGCCTCACCAACACCCTGTACAATTGCAACAAAACTTCCCTATTTTTAAAGTCCAACCCCTTTGCAATAAAGGCCAAAATGCTGTTTGCCTTCTTAACTGCTTGTTGGATCTACCTGCTAGCTTTTCGGGATTCATGCACTAGAACACCGAGATCCTTCTGTACTTCACTCACCTGCAGTCTCACTCCATTTAGATAATGATCTGCCTTTTGATTCCTCCTAACAAAGTGCATGACCTCACACTTCCCCACATTGAACTCCATTTGCCAGGTTTTTGCCCAGTCAGCCAATCTACCTATGTCTTGTTGCAAAATTACAATATCCTCATCGCAACATGCTCTTCTGCCTATCTTCATATCATCGGCAAATTTGGAAACCTTACATTCTGCTCCTTCCAAGAAGTCATTAATGTAAATAGTGAACAATTGTGGGCCAAGAACTGATCCCTAAGGCACTCTACTGGTTACATCTTTCCATTCTGAAAAGGATCCATTTATTCCAATTCTGTTTTCTATGTGACAACCAGTTTTCAATCTATGCTAACTAACACACTTTCTCCAATTCCATGAGCTTTTACTTTATGCACCAGTCTCTTATGCGGTACCTTATCAAATGCCTTTTGGAATACGCAACATCTACAGGTTCCTCTCTATCTATTGCATCCTCAAAATATTCGAGCAAATTTGTCAAACATAATTTACTTTTTATAAAACAATGTTGACTGGTTTGATTATATTCAGCTTTCCTAAATGATTAACTGGTTCCACTTTGATTATTGACACCAGCATCTTGTCAATAACAGATGTTAAATTAACTGGCCTATATTTCCTTGCCTTCTGCTTTTCTCCCTTTTTGAACAAGGGTGTGCCACATTGGTTGTTTTCCAATCCTCTGGTACCCTCCTAGAATCTAGAGAGTTACAAAAAATTTCAACCAATCTGTCAACTATCTCTGCAGCCACTTCCATTAAAAGCCTAGACTTCATTGGGTCCTTGCGACTTGTCCACCTTTAGCCCCTTGAGTTTCTCTAATACTCTATCCCTTGCGATTGGGATTTTTGTAAGTTTGACCATATTATTTGAAATCAGCCCATCTGATGACTTACGGATATCAGGTGTCTTCCATGGTGAAGACTGATGCAAAACATTTATTTAGCAGATCCGCCATTTCTTTTGTTTGCTG
Source organism: Mustelus asterias (assembly GCF_964213995.1). Taxonomy (NCBI): domain Eukaryota; kingdom Metazoa; phylum Chordata; class Chondrichthyes; order Carcharhiniformes; family Triakidae; genus Mustelus; species Mustelus asterias. The sequence continues at coordinate 59,818,082 of NC_135815.1, forward strand.
TTATCAATTCACCAGCCTCGTTCAGTAGAGGTCCCACATTTACCTTAGCTACCCACTTCCTTTTTATATATCCATAGAAACTCTTATTGTTTGTTTTTACGCTGCATGCAAGTTTTCTCTCAAAATTTATTTTCTCCTTATGAGCTTTTGAATCTTTTACTGCTGGATCCTTAAAACGTTCCCAGGCCTCTAGTATACTGCTACCTCTTGCCACTTGGTATTTACTGCTTTTCAATTTAACATTATCCTTGACCTCCTTTGTTAACCATTGATTTTGCCTCTTTTTAATGGAATCCCTCTTGGACTGGGATAAATTCCTGCTGAGCATTTTGCACCAGCTGTTTGAATATCTGTCTCTTCTCATCTACTGACCTGCATCTTAGCTCGTTTACCCAATTTGCCTTAGACAACTCCTTCCTCAAACCAGTATAATTGCCTTTATTTAAGTTGAAGATGCTGGTTATAGACCTATGGCATTCACCCTCAAACTGTATCTCGAATGCGATCATATTGTGGTCACTACCCCCAAGGGGATCCTTAACCACAAGATCCCTTATTAATCCTTCTTGATTACACAAAACCAAATCTAAAATAGCCCGTTCCTGGGTAGCTTCCACGATATTCTGCCCTAAAAAGCAATCCCTGATGCACTCCACAAATTCTTCTATGCTACCCTAGCTGGTTGGGTTTGTCCAATCAATATGCAGATTAAAATCTCCCATGATAATTGCAGTTCCCTTCAAACATATCCTTGATACTCTGGCATCATGGCGAGTCTAGTCCTGGTCAAAGCTGATGCAGGTAGCTCATCAGTCACCTTCCTTATGTACTTGTGTGCGACGGACTGGGAGATGCCACAGAGGTCCCCCATGCAGCCCTGAAATGAACCACTGGCATAAAATTTCAGTGCAGCTGTTACCCTCTGGGCCATAGGCAATAGTGACCTCCCAGCCCATGTGGTGCCAACTCCTTCGTGACCTGGCAAGGTGGTCCACTGTTACTCAGGACAGATGCAGTCATCTCCAGCACTGGAATGCTGCCATCTGGAGTATGTTGTTCTCTTCCGTTACACTTATGCCTGCTGGTGTCATCCAAGGGTGGAAATGGCTGCTACGAGAGGACACAGGTTTAAGGTGCTGGGGGATAGGTACAGGGGAAATGTTAGGGGGAAGTTTTTCACACAGAGGGTGGTGGGCGAGTGGAATCGGCTGCCGTCAGTGGTGGTGGAGGCAAACTCAATAGGGTCTTTTAAGACACTCCTGGATGAGTACATGGGACTTAATAGGATGGAGGGTTATAGGTAGGCCTAAAAGGTAGGGATATATTCGGCACAACTTGTGGGGCCGAAGGGCCCGTTTTGTGCTGTAGTTTTTCTATGTTTCTACACCACCTCAATGTGTGGCCCTGCTCCCAGTATGTCACCCTGCCACCCCCTCCGCACATTAGTGTCCTCTTTCCTGTTCCACTGCAATCAAAAGCACAGCCAACTCCACTGGCTCCATCATCCTCACACTCCAAAAGGAGGAAACAGATCTGTGAGCAATGAGGAGTTCTGTCAATGTCCTGACACATTGCCCCATCAAGACTTGGGACATCTACCCGTTCACATTCACATTCCCCTACGTGAATGCCTTTCCAATGAGCTTCACTCCTTTACCCTTACATACAATGGCCATATCCCCACATGCGCCACTCCCAACTCCGCCTAACAGATGGGTATCTACTTTAGATATCTTTAGTGGCCCACACACCCTCCAAGGGGAAGGACTGAGGGCATATGCCTACATTGACTTTACCTGTGTGCTGACTTCCAGAGGGGCTGAAATGCTGGCATAACACTGTTGTTTCAGGGCTGCCTGTTGAGCTCTATTACCTTTGCTCCTTGTATCAGGGGCTGAGGCTTTATCACCTCTCTGTTATCAAGAGGTGAGTGCGAGTCATAATGTTCAATGTTTGAGGGTTCAGCTAAGGGTTAATTAGTGGGCTCCAATCAGTAGCAGAATCATGCATTACAATACTGACTTAATGGGCATAATTGACTCATCAAGAAAGGGTCAGAAATATTATTAGGCAAGTGTCTTCCTCCTATGGCAGGCAAGGCTCAACTGGTCTATTTCAAGACTCTAAATTGTACTTAACTTGATCCTTAACTTTTGATGCACCATTGATTGATGCAAAGACTAGATGTTGCGAAACAACAGGCTTTTATTAACAAGAACAGAAGCACTCCCAAACCGATGGCTAACCCGAACTGAGGCAAAAGGGGCGGAAAGCAGCCACCTTTATACTCCGAGGAGGGTGGAGCCCCGGATTGAGGCAGCAGGGGCGTGCCCAGGCATATCCCATATACAGACAGTATTACAGTGGTTCACCACATTCACCCCCTGTTTAAAAAGAGTTCGGGGGGGGGCGAGGTGGTAGAACGACAATCACAAGTTATTGATTCAAATTACAAGTTCAGTCTCTCCGGGGGCTTGATCTGCCGCTGCGACCACCGCAGTGTCAGCCGTGGCGCCGGTTCAGGAAGCCGCGGTGATGAGTCAGGCGCCAGTCCATAACCGGTGATGCCGTCCGTAGCGCCTTCAGACTGCCGGGTGTGTGGAGGCTGCTCCTGGGGCTTAGGCGTGCCGTACCCGGGGGCTAAATGAGCGTGCTGCGACTCTGGTGCATCATGGACAACATTTGGAGCTGGGAATGAGGGGCTGTGGGACGTAGTACCTGCAGGGGCCAGATCGCGAATGGAGACCGTGTCCTCCCGCCCGTCGTGATACGCCACATAGGCGTATTGGGGGTTGGCGTGGAGGAGCCGGACCGTTTCGACCAGGGGGTCCGATTTATGGGTCTGCACGTGCTTCCGGAGCAGGACAGGGCCAGGGGACGACAGCCATGACGGTAGTGAGGTCCCCGAGGAGGACTTCCTGGGGAAAACAAACATTCGTTCATGAGGGGTGGCGTTGGTAGCCGTGCACAGTAGTGACCTAATTGAGTGTAGCGCATCAGGGAGGACCTCTTGCCAGCGGGAGACTGGAAGACCCTTAGACCGAAGAGCTAATAAAACGGCCTTCCAGACTGTCGCATTCTCCCTCTCCACCTGTCCATTCCCCCTGGGGTTGTAGCTGGTGGTCCTACTTGAGGCTATGCCTTTGGAGAGTAGGTACTGGCGCAGCTTGTCACTCATAAAAGAGGAACCCCAGTTGCTATGAATATAGCTGGGGAAACCAAACAGGGTGAAGAGGCTGTGCAGGGCCCTGATGACCGTGGCCGAGGTCATATCCAGGCAGGGGATAGCAAAGGGGAACCGCGAATATTCATCACCGACGTTGAGGAAGTATACGTTGCGGTAAGAGGAGGGGAGGGGGCCTTTGAAGTCAACGCTCAGGCGTTCGAAAGGGCGGGTGGCTTTGATGAGGTGCGCTCTGTCTGGCCGATAGAAGTGCGGCTTGCACTCCGTGCAGACTTGGTAGTGCCTGGTTACAGACCTGACTTCCCCGATGGAATAGGGCAGGTTCCAGGCCTTGATGAAATGCAAGAACCTGGTAACCCCCGGGTGGCAGAGGTCATCGTGGAGAGTCTGTAACCGGTCTAGGTTCGCGCTGGCACAGGTCCCCCGGGACAGGGTGTCTGGGGGCTCATTGAGCTTCCCAGGCCGGTATAAAAAGTCGTAATTGTAGGTAGAGAGCTCGATCCTCCACCTCAAAATCTTGTCGTTTTTGATTTTGCCCCGCTGCGCGTTGCTGAAACATAAAGGCAACGGACCGTTGGTCCGTGAGCAGGGTGAACCGTTTGCCAGCTAAGTAGTGGCGCCAGTGCCGCACAGCCTCCACGATGGCTTGTGCCTCTTTTTCGACAGAGGAGTGTCGAATTCCAGGGCCCTGGAGGGTGTGCGAGAAGAAGGCCATGGGTCTGCCCGCCTGGTTAAGAGTGGCGGCTAGGGCAAAATCAGACGCATCACTCTACACCTGGAATGGGGTGGATTCGGCTACGGCGTGCATCGTGGCCTTCGCGATATCCGCTTTGATGCGGTCAAAGGCCAGCCGGGTCTCTGCCGCTAGGGGAAAAGATGAGGATTTGATGAGCAGACGGGCTTTGTCCGCAAAATTGGGGACCCACTGGGCGTAGTATGAGAAGAAGCCTAGGCATTTTCTCAGCGCTTTGAGGGTGGTGGGGGAGGGGAAGATCCAGGAGGGGACGCATGCGGTCGGGGTCGGGGCCGATGAGCCCATTCTCCACAACACAACCAAGGATGGCGAGGCGGCGCGTGCGGAATACACACTTCCCCTTATTGTAGGGCAGGTTGAGGAGTGCCACTGTGCGGAGGAATTTTTGGAGGTTGGCATTGTGGTCCTGCTGATCGTGGCCGCAGATGGTGACGTTATCCAGGTACGGGAAGGTGGCCCGCAACCCGTTCTGGTCCACCATTCGGTCCATCTCACGCTGGAAAACCGAGACCCCGTGGTGACGCCGAAGGAAGTGGTAGAGACGGCCATCCGCCTCGAAGGCAGTGTATTGGCGGTCTTCTGGGCGGATAGGGAGCTGGTGGTATGCACACTTCAAATCAGTGGTGGAGAACACCCGATATTGCGCAATCTGATTGACCATGTCAGATATGCGGGGAAGGGGTTACACGTCCAGCTGCGTGTATCGGTTGATGGTCTGACTGTAGTCAATGACCATGCGAAGTTTCTCCCCAGTCTTGACAACCACCACTTGGGCTCTCCAGGGACTGGTACTGGCCTCAATGATCCCCCCCCAGGAGGCATCGCACCTCGGACTTGATGAACGCTCTATCTCCAGCGCTGTACCGTCTGCTTTTGGTGGCAATGGGCTTGCAGTCGGGGGTGAGGTGCTCAAAGAGCGAGGGAGGGGCGACTTTGCGGGTCGAGAGACCACAGGTGGTGCGCAGTGGCTGGTCTGTTAGCTGTGGATTTTGGACGGAGATTGGGGGAAAAGGCCCATTATACACCATTGTGACACTCCCGAGGTGGCACATGAAAATCTAGCCCCAGTAGTACGGCAGCGCAGAGCTGTGGCAGCACGAGGAGTCTGCACTTGTTGTACACCGTGCCCCGTACAGTCAGATTCGCTACACAGTACCCAAGGACACTCACTGACCGGGACGTCGAAACCACGGTGCGCCCTCGTGGTCGGGGGGTGTAGGCCCTCAAGGTTCCGGAACGCTACCTCCCAGTGAGCTGGCAAGTTCCATAGTTTTCTTCAGGTCCGAGCCCACCTTGTTCC